>NW_020448285.1:395283-414335 GCF_003343035.1 Apteryx rowi
GCCAGCAGGTCGAGGGAGGTGATTCTCCCCCTCTACTCAGCCCTGGTGAGGCCACATCTGGAGTACTGCGTCCAGTTCTGGGCTCCCCAGTACAAGAGGGATGTGGCACTACTGGAACAAGTCCAGCGAAGGGCTACAAAGATGATTAGGGGATTGGAGCATCTCTCTTATGAGGAAAGACTGAGAGATCTGGGCCTGTTTAGCCTGGAGGAGAGAAGGCTGAGAGGAGATCTTATCAGTGTGTACAAGTATCTGAAGGGAGGGTGTCAAGAGGATGGAGCCAGACTCTTTTCAGTGGTGCCCAGCGACAGGACGCGAGGCAACGGGCACAAACTGAAACACAGACAGTTCCATCTGAACATGAGGAAAAACTTTTTCACTGTGAGGGTGACAGAGCCCTGGATCAGGTTGCCCAGAAAGGTTGTGGAGTCTCCTTCTCTGGAGATATTCAAAACCCACCTGGACACGATCCTGCGCAATGTGCTGTAGGTGACCCTGCTTGAGCAGGGGGGTTGGACTAGACGATCTCCAGAGGTCCCTTCCAACCTTAACCATTCTGTGTGATTCTGTGTGAAATCATGAAAATGACTTGGGTGAGTTGAAGGGCAAAGGCTACCACAGAACAATGTCTGACTATATCAGACTAAACAAATCATAAAGCATACTTATCCATTGAGGAGTATTCCTTGGTAACAAAATGATGGACTGAGAAGTCAGAGACTTTTTCATAATGCATGTATGTGACAAGTGTTTTTCAGAGAACTGAGGTAATATAACCTTATCTTTTTCCCATATGATGACATACTCAGGTGCTCCAAAAGGGTTTTATTACTGAAAACAGGGTTCTTTAGAACACAACTTAATATACTGCAACATGCAA
The DNA here is from genome assembly GCF_003343035.1 of Apteryx rowi. Lineage (NCBI taxonomy): Eukaryota > Metazoa > Chordata > Aves > Apterygiformes > Apterygidae > Apteryx > Apteryx rowi. The sequence continues at coordinate 396,164 of NW_020448285.1, forward strand.
ATCATTAAATAGGGAAAACTGTAGGTAAAAGAGGTTAAAATAAAAGGCTTCAAAAATGAATCCCTTCCTCTGTGTCCTTGTGGAGGTAGCTTTTTTTCTAGCTCTATATGGTGGTGCAAACTGCATATAGTCCTCTCCAGTTGTCCCTATTTGTGTAGCTACTAAAGGTTGGCAGCAGATCTATTCCTTACCGCAAGCATGTCCCTGATCCTCTTAGGTGTTTCCTACCTGCATTAAAGCTGGAGGCTCTCTGCTTCCTGTATCTCTCCCTACCACCTAACATCCTCCTGCATGTAGAAGCTGCTTCTGGCTGAGTGAATTCAGGGGAGAAAGACTTTCCTGGGAACACAGGGGTACTGTGTGCATTTGCTGAGCTTGGGAAGCCAAGCTCTTGGAGAAGTCACACTCTTCCCCTCTGAAGATTTCCGCTGCACATGCAAGGCCAGCATAGACACATGATCTTACTGCCCCTTGCTCTGCAACACCCTGTTGTGCAAAGATACACATTGTTATACTGAAAAGATAAAAAAAAAATCATCATACTATCCGTCAGAGTACATACATACCTCTATGGCACTAGAGGTGGAGACAGAGAAGATGGTGAACCCTTGGTTATCAGAGAGTTAGGAAGGGTTTATTTTTGATAGCCTGTGTTGTCCTTTGCCCAGAATGTCCCTTACCCAGATTCATTTCTTCAGAACAACATAGTCACCACCCATGATACAATACAGTATTTACTGCTTGATGGTGTAAACCCACCCCCTCCATCTAGCTTTAGATAGGCATGTCCTACTAGAAAGTCTTATGTGTCTCTCGGTAGCCACAACTGAAGTCATACTGTTTCTTTTAAAGAAGAGACCCGTGGCATTCGCTGATATTTCAGCTTGTTTTCATGGAGATAGCAAATGTCTTTGATTGTCTTTGAGATAAACATAACAAATTACTAAGAAACAAAGTTTCCCTGGAGTTCAACAACCCTGTGGTCCTGCTGAAGTTAAGAGAAATTGCCTATATCTCTGAGGCAGGATTTGAACCTATAGGTGAAAAATCATTCTCCAAACCCTGGCTACAGTTTTTAAGCTTGCAGTTCACTTAAATGCCACTAATTTGTGCTCCATGTTTTGTGCAGCAATTTTGTTTCATATCAGGAAATGAGAGCAACACTCCCGTAAGAGACATCTAGCAAATTCTGTGCTCCTATCACAAAAGACTGCTAAGTTTTTAAGAGGTGATAACATACCAGCAGTCTGGAAATACCCTGGTAAGATCATAATTGATTTGGTCCGAAGACTCCTGTCCTTCTTTGTTGTCAGGTTATCTTAGGACATTACTCAGTTTAATAGGGATGAAACCTTTTACATTCTTTATTGGCAGGAAGTACACTGTAAACAGGGTGAAGAGATAGAACATAACCAGCTCTTAACTTGAAGAATAACTTTTATTTTTTCATCTTTAGAGAGCACTGAATACAATTGTATTTCATTCTGCAATGGATAAATTCCGTTCTGTTTAAAATTGTATGCCGGGAGTTCTCTTATTTTAGAACACATCCTCATGCTTGAAAAGATTAATACTTACTATGTGACATTCAGTGAAACTTCTATATAATGAAACTGTTACAGAACAGTTGGGCTGCATCAGTCAGATTTAGTCAGATCTTAAGCGCCAGATGGTGTATTTGCAGTTGTGTTTCAGAATACGATCACAGATTCATTATCTGTCAGTAGCGGTAGCTTGTACTGCTGTTGTAAATAAAAGCTTTATGTACAGAAAGGAGCCTTTCACTTTGGAAACCCTAAAAATTGTAGCTCCAAGTATACAATTAAGTTAATATATAAAAATACTATCTTCTCATGTTCCCCAGAAGTTAAGATCTTCATCTAGGATAACTAAAAGGCTTCTTTCTATTTGGTATATTGATATAGAGTGTGCTTTTTATTAATGTTGCTACACATCTTTACAGACAGGTTACAGTGTGTTCCTGTAGATAGTCCCTTAAGGTACTCACCACATCTTCCTTTTCTTTGAAATATGTTGGGATGTTGGGCTTTTTCCTCAGAAAAACTAGTCTGTGTTGCTTGTTAGTACTTTAACTCTAAAAATAAAGGTTTACTTTTATAATGTTGAAGACCCAAACAGTTAATTTTCAATTATTTGCCTGAATAGTTTGATGGAGAGCTATAAAAAGGTGGTATTGCAACTGCTATTTCTTGCTGTCTTTTAGCATATGTACTCCTTAAGACACAGTATTTAGTCTTATATGGTATAATAGTTTACATAAAAAGTATTCCCCATATTTGTCAAGGCGCCACTACTACTTTCAGACTCAGTAATTGAAATGAGCAGTTTGGAAGTTTTCTTTAATTACCATTCACAGGACTCTTCGCACTGCACTGAAGCTACATGAGTATCTCTAAAAGTAGTAAGAGAAGGTTGTAGTCCTTTAGTCATCCCATAATTTACCTAAAAAAAGCTTTGATCTTGGAACTATGGCAGAAAAAAGAACTGACCAGCGAGTAGAAATACTTAATTTACACTAAATTGCTTAATTATTTTTTTATATCTGTCAGATGGTTAGCATAGTTTTTGCTTATTAAAATGATGAACATTTATATTTATGTACATAAGATGTATGTATGATATGATGTCATTTAGATTCATTTTTGTTTTCTTGTATTACTTGATTTTCTACCATTAAAATCAAATAAACTGTGCAATTTTAGTCATTTGACCAAAAAGTATTGTTCTTCCAAAAAACAGATGACACTCCTTCAAAGCTTTTCTTTGTTTGTTATTTACATGCTTAGTAATACTAATTAATAAATAAGTAATACTTATTAGATACTTATTACTACTTATTGAATACTTATTATTAAGTAATACTTATTACATTATTTGAAAATAATGTTCCCCTCAGGACTTTTGATATTTATAATACCTTTTGCTGAAACAAAAAGAGTACATAAGAAAAAATTAAAAGTTTATGCGGAATTACAGTTTTGGATGGAGGAGAAATTCTAAAAGCCACGTAAACCAATTACATTAGTATAGATTAGAACATAAGAATTAAAGGAAGGAATGTGCTTTTCATTCCAAATTCTAAGCAACTTGCAATCCTGGTTTGGCTTGATTTTGGGTTTTTCCCCAAAGTGGTAATATTTGCAGATTTTATTGATTCCACACTAGATTCTCACTGACAAGTGAGACTTGTCTCTCCTACTTACATTAAATGTTAGACTTTTTCCCCTGCAATGTAAGACGTGTATTTAAAACTGTTAATTTTATGTTATCTGTGTGTTTGCAGTTAGTAGTTTTTCATAGAGCATTTCTGATGAGAGGGCAGAGGATTAAAAACATGAGTTGGACCTAGGAATGGATATTACTGTAGGGGAAGATCCTTTCTAGGAGAACCTGAATGTCTGATTTGGTGGTTAGCTGGAGAAACGTAGTGTTTCAAAAGCCAAAAAGGACTGCTTTTGTCATTTGTATTTGTATGCTTATATTCTTTCTAGTCAGAAAGGACTAATGGTGTCTGGTGTGTGGTGGAGCATCTGTTCATTCAGAGAACTGTGAATAAATGGAGATGACATTCAAAAGCCATGCTCTGGTAAAGATGAGAGAGGGTTGTATGCTGGCAGTGAGCAGAAGAGGATGCTGATTGTCACTGACAACTCAGCCTGTTGGTGTCAGGAAAGATGGAGGCTTTCTGTTTATTTTATGTTACTTTTCCTCCTTTACTGACAAGCTGCTGATCTAAGCTGACCTGCATTTGAAAACGCTGGGTGGTACTGACTGGCAAGTATGTTTGACATGAGGATGAAAATTAACTACTGGCCTCCCACCTCTGTTTGCCTGTCATTTACATGCAGTCAAATGCTATCCCATACTGTGTACCAGGGACCACACTGACATTTTCTTCATTCAAAAGTGTAGTGTGACATACAGAGCTAGCAGGGAATGAAGAAAAATTAGGCAAGCAAATCATTAATTTCTTCGCACATTCGGGGGGGTCTTATGAGAGAAAACACCCTTGTCTTCTCTATCAGTAACATGGGGATGATAGCAGTCCATTCTGCAAAGTAGCTATGCAATATGGCCTTCCTGAGCAGTTTGCAGAGCAGACCAAATAGAACATAGACAAAAAACCAAATGTGCAGATCACCCAGTGAGCAGAAGAAAAACCCTTCTGAATACCATACTCTTTGTTAAGAGCGTTAATTTGCTTCATGCAGTATAAATAGGTATCTTGAAGGTTTGCCATCCAAAACAATTTGTCAGGGCACCAGGTTTTTACCTGTGCCCGTAAGATCTTGCTTAATGGCTAGGTTGCTCCTTATATTTCTGGAGCTGATTTGGTACATGGGGCCTCATCTTTGCAGGCCCAAGTTGGAAGCCGGCAGAGCTACGTGCTGCAGTGAGGCTGGGGGGAGAGCAGGCATGCTGTTACTATCTGTGATTTCAGTCTCTCCATTCTGACATCCACTACTTCTCTGAAGATGTTAGGAACGCTTTACAGGTAAAAGAGAATTCATCACCATGGCTGCCTGGAAACAGGAGACAAAAGAAAATAAATATGTTACAGTCAGTTCTGCAACCTTGCATCCTTTTTGCTCCTCTCTTTAATCTTGACCACCCCCTATTTTAAGCTCTGTCTTGTCTCTCACTCTGTTGAGTTACATCCAGGCTGCCATTGAGTCTTCTGTGTTATTCATCTCCACTCGTTTTTCTTATCACACCTGCCTCCCTCTGTTAGTGCTCTCACTTTTAACTCCCACATTCATCCGCTTGTCCTGACCTGCTGAGCTAGCCTTCCTCACTTGTCGTTCTGTTGATGTCATTGATGTTTTTGGTAAGCTTCTCAGTTTCACACTCGTTCCATAGCTTCTGTTTCCATAGCTTAAGACCGAATGTCACATCAATTTGGATACTTTTTCCTACTGCTTTTTTGCATTTTTTTCACTCCCCTAACCAATCTTATTGGAGAATCCCATTATTTTTCTTTCCTTCTCAAAATAGATGTCAGCACCCTGAGTGCACCAGTAGCCTCTTCCCCTTCCTGGAAGTTTAGCTCCCTGTATTTGAGAACAACTCTGGTATGGTGGAGCTGTGTAACTTTGGATCAGATTTGTATGAGAGCTGTGAGAAGCCTTCTCAGGGGTCTCCTCCACTTCCTCTGGGAGCTGTTTCTAGGGGCAGACCCTGCCCTAGGTCCTTGCCTGAGATGCGTTTCAGCTATGCTTGTGTCTGGCCCGGTACCTTACTGCCCCTGCCTTTGCCCCTCTGTCTTGATTTCCTGACTGGACCTGGTGCCTGCCCCATCACTGCAGCCTTCCCAGGTGATCCGGATTCTCAGCCGCCCCTGGTTATTGCCAGCCCTGATTCGCTCTGCTTGTTCAGGAGCTGTGGGGCTGCACCCTTGGTGTGCACAGCATGAGAGCGCTGCCCTGCCCTGCTGTCACCCTTGGCTCCCATCTCCCCTGCCCTTTTGAAGCGGCCCCCTCCTGCTACTCCCAGGCTGCAGATCCCTTTTCTCCTCAGAGTGACCCCAGCAAGATCTTTGGATGCAACAGTGTCTCTCTTGTTTGCACGATAAACTGCATGTAGAGAAAGCATTTCAGTCAACTGGAAACATTCATTGGCTTGAACTGCACGCATAAAGAGCTGGCAACCGTTGATATGTTGCTATGCTATGTGCAGGCAGTAGGCTTGAATTTCTTCTCGCACTAATGGATATTCTGTTTTTTTCCAGTTTTCACCAAAACACGTAATTCAGTTGATTCCTATGGTGTTCTCTGAATTTTTCTGAATCTTTGGATGAGACTGTCAGAAAGGTCTGGCTTTAAAGCCAGGCAGCCCAACAGGAAATGGCTACTGAGTCGGGTATAATGGCTTTCTGTGTTTATCCAGTGGTGTAAGTTGTTAGGGTGATGAAGGAGGACCAATACTATGATGAAGAAGACACTGAAAGAAGAGAGTTCTTTACTGATGATGGATAAAAAGATCAATCCAGAGGTCAGAAATGTCAAAGAGAAAACCTTTACATTAGAGTGCACAAGAAGCATTGATGAGGATGTAGGAGAAAATCAGATCAGACAGATCATTTTTGCTGAGCACAGGAACTCAAAACTTATGCAGCGGTCCAGATCCTGTAGGGGACTTGGGCTGTAGCCTCAAGGAGAATGATGTAATCAGAAAATTGGATGAAGAAAAGAACCGAAGGAGAGTATTTTCATGTCAGTTTTATGGACAGTCTGTAGAGGGATATACTCCTAGTCATGCTGTACTTTATGCTAGTTTTAGAGCAGCAGCAATCTGAAGTAAATCATTCTGCAAGTGTGGGAAAGTGTTTGAAGGGAGGTGTTGCATGTTATCTTGGATGCAGCCTTTGTTGCTGTTTGTAACCGAAGTCCTAAGAGAACATGAAAGTATTATTCTTTCCAGCTCTGTATGTGTAGTTACTTCTTGAAAGGCAAATGACATTTTAAGTAACATCTCCTCATACTGATGACCTCCATAGAAGGAAAAAAAAGGCTTAGTGTTTATATAGAACATACACAGTAGCATTTTTCTCAGTATATACAAAGTCTCTTCAACTCCTGAAATATGGCAGATACTTTGCAGTACAGAACAAAATGCTTGTAAAATAGTAAATATATATAATAGACTATAGTCTATTGTAATAATAACTGTAATAACATCATGTTATATGTATTTTTATATAGGTATTATATATGATGTTTACTATATAGTGTGATATATTAAAACTATAATATATAATAGAATACAATATAGTATGTATAGTGTGGATGTGATTATATTTGCAATTTAAATTATTATATTCAATATATTGATTGCTTAAGAAAGATGATTAAAGAAGGCATTTTAATATGATTAATCAATATCTTTGCAAAATATGCACTTCTTTTGTGGGGAGCATGTCTTAAGTATTGGTAGCAAAGTGCTCCATACAGGAGCAAAATTATGCTTTCAGCCTGAATGACTAAGCTAACATCCTTGACTTCTCTCAGCTACATACGTCTTCTCAATAGAAACTGTAGGCTTACAAAAATTCTGTTCCTGACTCCTCTGATTCTATTAGATAACTCCTGTTAGATTCTCAATCTGCTTAGTGCTGTATGCCCTCCAGAAGTGTTGATTCGTGTAGTATGAAAAAGTCATCAACCAGAGAAGTTATTCCTTTGAGTGACATCCAGAGCGACAGTTAGATTAGGATAAGAAAGTGTCGAAGAAGCCAAAACTTCAAAAATAAGAACTTAGATCTCCTGACCATAAAAAATGGTTGACATGTCAGGAAGAATGAAGAATGAGCCTAATTCGTACAATCTGGATAACTGCAAATACTAAAGATTTCAAAAGTTGTTACATTTGAATGCAAAAGGTAAACTCAGTAGGAAATGAACAGAGGAACTCCATTCAGTAGTTTGAAAACTATGTAGAGCTGAAAGAAAGGAGGAGATTGTACTGGTGTCTGCAGAAGTGAATGAGATTAAGAAAATAACAAGGGAATGTTTGCTTTGTGAAAGGAAAAAAAGAAGATGAGAGTGAGAGGTGAATGAAAGACAGGGATGGGGAAATGAGGGCTTGTGAAGGAAATCATGAAACTGTGTGAAATGGCTGTGGCTCTGAGTATGGTGGAACATAAAGCAGAACTGAGCGCACACATGTGTTTCCATGATGGGGTGGGGGAAAGGAAGAGAGAGCAAAGTAGAAGAAAATCACATTGCTGTTTTGTCAGATTTCTGGTGGAGAAACAGGCATGCAGAAAGAGAAACAAGGACAGGAGGGTTTAAGAACTGGAGTCAAGGAGGTGACAGTCGCTATGGATGTGATGATAGTTAAATAAACAGGAGAAGCAGAGTTATTTAGCTAGAAAAAGTAAATGAGGACAGAATTAATTTGTTGTGGAAGAATAAAGCATTTTCTCAGGGTAAGATCAGGAGCAGAAGAAACAGATGTTGATGAGGAACCAAGGCTGGTGTTGGACTACAGGAAGGGAGGACAACAAAAGAATAACAGAAAGAGGTGCATGAAACTCAATGAGATTTGAACAACCAGTTACTGGAAGAAAATGAAGATTTGCAATATGTCTTCAAGAAATGGCTGCACTAATGGTTTTGTGCTTTCAGAATATACTCTGCTAGAAATGGGATCCTGAGATTGAGAGGACCTGACAGTCCTCAGTATAGCACATCTTAAAACCTAGACCCATGAGCACTTTCCTATTTCAAACTGGGTAGAAGGTTCCCAAGTTTGGAGCTTCTACTTTGAAAGGGTAATGTACTGTGACACTGGGAGGCTAGATGTAGTGTTCTGAAACTAGTACTCATGATGAAAGATATATCTTTGCATTTATGCCTGTGAGCTTCTGATTTCCCTCTAGACAAAATAAGAATGTGATCACCTGATGTGATCTATTGTATGCTTTAGATTTGTTTATATCAGAAGCATGGAAGCAGACCAATAAAGCAAGGGGAGTAGGGCATTTTCATACCATGTTTTTCATCAATGGCAAATCAGGGAATGCTAAAAAATAAAGATCAATAGATGCATATAATGTTCTATCAACATAGATTGTCTGATTTTTTGGGGATATGTGCCTAAGGTAGTGAACCCTTAGGCAGTAGTTTAATATAAATAAAATGCATCTGTAACAAAGATACATACTTGTGTTTGCTTATAACAGTAACTTTAACAAAGCACTAATTTGCCCATTTTTTAGACTTTATCTATCTGGATGGTAAGAGCCTTTTTATCTTTGTGATATTCCAAAGAAAATGGCACTGATTTCTCTTTTTATTGTCTGTGCTTCTTATTAAGTCCTCAGTGCAGTGAAGACTTACTGACCTTTTATTCCCCAAAGCTTCTAGCCTTGCTTTGTGGAACCTGCAAAATTACACATAAATTCCAAAATACCAGGTAAATGTTAAAGAAATTCTAAGATTTTTTTTTTGTACATGAAGTATTTGAAACTGTTTTATTACAAAACCAATGGTCAAAATTGCATCCACATGGATATGTTTTCCCTTTCAGATTTTCAATAGGGGTATGAACTCTGAGTTCAATATGTAATTTATTTTTAGCCCTTCATAAGATGTAGAAATCTAGTTTCTTTCTGATTCAGAGATCAAAATTAGCATTCTGGACAGAACTGTCTAAAATGGCACTAATGGCAGGGAATTTACATGTGATACTGTTGTAAACAGTTACTCAGAGGCTCCATGGAACCCCAAACATAGCTTGAGTAAAGAGAGTAGGAGATGTCAAAGTATGTAAGTGACAAAAATTACCATGTCTCCTGTCCTGTGTCTAAGGAAATATTCTGTTAAACCACATGTGGGGTGGATACAGTGCCAGATTAAGACATCTAAATTGAGGTGTCTACATGTTGGTAGCTACATGCGAGCTACATGTCTACAGTCTGATAGTGATCAATAGAAATCTCACCAATGGAGGTGAGAGTGATTCAGCTCACCCTTAAACAGACAACAAGAGCTGGACAGCTGAACAGCTTTTAAGAATCTTTTGACTAACAGAGAATAGGCATCTTGTTCACATGTAGGCATTTACTGTTAACTATCCAAATTTAGGCATCTTTTTCTGAAGCACGGTCCTAGCATAGCAAAAAGTGGCATATGTCCACACTGTAATGGTAAGCGTAGGCTGAGCTATTCTACAGTGCTTAAATGAGCATTCTTTTCCCGAAAACTTTACAATTATAACTAATTAGAATGCGATCAGAGTGAGCTCGTGGGGACTGTATGACCTGGGGCATGAATCTCATCTCTGTGAGATTTATTCCCATTCTACTCTGATTAATTGAGCAGTCAAGTTCCCAGTATCATGTTTTCTGATATGGCTTGTAACTTCTAGTTCAAAGCTTGTCAGAGACGATAGTGACCCAGCACTCAGGATATTATAATGAAGAACTTGACAACCTGAACTTCCGTTTTTGACTTATCAGGAAGTAAAGATTATCTGCTGTTATATCATTGTATACTTCCCTTGTAACTGTTGAGGAAGGACATACCAGAAAGGCATATGATCACTTCTTGGTGTCACCTTTGCCACCTCACTGAAATGTATGGGCATGCCTTGGCATTTACTGCATATACTGAAAGGCATTTGCTTTAGTGGGAGACAAACCAAACAAAACCTCTTCCTGATTTTTTTCTGAAAAAGTCCCTATTCATTCTGGTTTCCACACAGTATGCCAAATCTTGCTACTCCAGACAATTTTCCCTTAACTTAGTTGGGATGACTCTAAATGTATACAATTGCAGTAGAGTAGATAGATACCTTAGCTCAATTTCAGGTTTTCATGAATGTGTGGAGCATCCCTGTTAATGCTGCAGTCCTATCAAGATTTTTTGTTTTAGCCAACTGTACCCTGTTGAATCCCAGGAAGAAGTAATTAGTGAAGCTGTTACTAACCTCTTGATTTTTTCTCATATAAACCTCAATAAGAGTTCTTTATTTTTGTGATAATGACTGTATTTCAGTGATAAAAGATTAGATTCAAACTCCATCAAGACTAGGGATTTCAGGAAACAATAGATCAGCCTCTGAGTGTGATTCAATCTCTCGTGACTATGCTGTTTGTCAAGACCACAGTGATTATGCAGATTTGTATTAATTTCTCTAAAATATTGCTTTGGAGTTTCATCTCAGTCATTGTTCTAGGGTTTTCCTTATGTCTGTCTTCCCTCTCCCATCTTTTTCGTCTGAAACTCTGTGTGGGAGTCATGTTTTTTCTGTGTGGGGAGGGAGAAGCATGTGGCAGTCGAAGGGTGGGGTTGCCAGAAGCTGAAGACAGAGCTGGTAAACTGTTGCTGAACCTTCTTGTTTAAATGGTGGGGGTGCAAGAAAAGAGAGTGTGCTGGAAAAGCTGTGGGAAGAAGTAGAAACTTCGGGACTTGTATCATTTTAATTGATCTGTCAGATACAAATTATGTAAATTGTGCTAGACAACAGTAGTGCATATACACATCTTTATTCAGAGTGAACATAATGTATACATTTTAATAAAAGGATTCAAGAGAGTGGTTTTAATCCCCTGGTACAAACAAGCAGATGCATATGGGTCAGAGAATGCATCATGGGCTAGAAATCTCTTAGTGTTTTTTATATGTGCTCTGTGCTTTTGGGGGTTCACTCTGCTTCAGATGTGGAGTTAGGAAACCATACTTGCTTCTCATATGATGTAGAGTTAAAAGGAGAAAAAGACTGCAGGGAAATATACTTCAAATAAAATGCTATGATAATGCAGCATTTTTCGAAGGTCAGAGAAATGCAGAGTCCAGATTAAACACTCTGCAATATGTAAATGCCACACCACGTATGTTGGAGTTAGGCTTGAGCGCTGCAGGGGTAGAAAGCCTGTGTCTGCGTCTGATTTTGGATGGAATATTGTTTGTTGCAGTAAACCAGTTGCCTAGCCCCAATTGTTTTAGCGATGAGCTGATCAATATCCCATTACTGGATGTAACAGCGGCTGCAGGAAGTGCACGGAAGATTTTAATGCATGAATTATGCATGCTGTGCTCATTCTTTAGTCTCAGAGCAGAGTGACAGAGATTGTAGAGATGACTGGGATAGTTTCTTGCATAAAGTGACTGCAGTGAAATGCTTCATATTTTCATGCACACAAGCAGCATTGAGTGGGACGGCCTATTTAAGAAGATATAAATCCCTGAGTTTACAGCACAGAATGCTTGATTTGAAAGCATTGCAGCCATGTACAGAGCCAGTTTTCCTGCTGCCTAACCTGTTTTCTACAGAAGGTTGGCTGAGGGATGCTAACGGCTGTGCTTTGCTCTGAGGTCACAGCTTGAAGTCTTTTTTTTTTAATTTGCTATCTGCGGCAGGAGAGGATCTGTGAAGTTTATTGGTGCAACCATCCTTGTATTTTTCAAAAATACATGCTTGGAATAGTTATTATGAAAAAGGACAAGAAGGAATTCAGCATCTAAGGTAAAGAAGAGTTATTTTTTATTTGTAGATTTGAGTGCAGAAGATGGAATATGCTGAGGCAGGATTATGATGATGCAGTGTGGTTACATTGACTCAGATATCTGCTGGAATGCAGAGTCAGGTTTCTTAAATAGATACGGCTGCATGGATCCTACTAGTGTGATTGTGCTAAAATGATCATTTAAATATTATTGAGAATAAATATTGTTATACTTTTTGAATGCTGCAGTTTATTCAAGAGTGTGCATTTCTGACCAGTTTGTATCTCCTATAGATGACTGCATTGTGGGGAGGGGCAGGACAGTCACCAAGCTTAATCAGTATAATAACATGATCTATTTCTTTTGAGTTCCTAATAGAGTTTTGAGTTCCTAATAGAATAATGACAATGAAATTTAATTGAGTTTTATTCATATATCTGTATATTTTCTGTAACATTTGCTAGCTACGGTAAAATGTGTGTCAGGCAAACAAGGTCCCAGAATCTATTCCTTGACTGTCCTGTAAATAACTAAGATGATCAAACTGTTACATTTTAGATAAAAGTCTGGGCTGTAATACAGTCAAGAAACAAACCTGTCCTTATTGTCCTTCAGAAAACTATGTGCTGTCTGAGATTTTACATACAAAGAGATCTATTTCCAATTATGTATTTTGCTGGAAATGTAAGAAATAAAAGCATCCATACTCTTTTAAAGCATCCATACTCTTTTCATTTGCATATTTGACAATTTAGAATATATTCAAGAAAATAGTTATCTAACCAATGTAGACATACAATAAAGATAGCACCTTTTAAAAGAAGAGAAGTTAAATTACATTATTCTTGCTTATTAAATGTTTTAATACAATAAATGCTTAAATATTTATGTAGCCTTAATATTTTGTGTATTTGTAAATGTTCATGATTTGGAGAATATAGGCTCAACTGTAGTACAAATAATTTATATTCTGTATTCAGTAACTTGAAGATTTATCCATACTTCCAAATAGAAATATTGTCACAAAGTTTTAAAAATAGCTAATTTAATAAATTTGCAAACTGTTTGCTGTGTGATCTGAATTAACTAGGTATTGCCAGTAAGTGTTACAGACAGTCACAACAGAAATTCCATGTGCTACCGTTCTGTGGGCAAATGCCTTTTTTCTTTGAATTTACATTGTTATTTGACATTTATATTTAATAACACCTGATGGGTCTGATTAGAATCCATGATTCTTTGTGCTACATTGTACAGAAACACGTATGGACCCCTGCCTCAAAGGACAGCTTGTGTTTGGTTATTAATTACCTGGATAAAGGCCCCTTAAGGATCTATGAGGAAATGAATAATCAACCAGAAAAATACTGTACCAGAAATCAGTCATTGCTAATATTGCCCATCTCAGAAGAGAGGACATTATTATTGCTTATTTGCTTTCCTCTAAAAACATATCAGGCAATCATCAAACTGAAGTGGCATTTTGGAGACATTCTGTGAGGGGATGCGTGCGTCGTCGTACAGTCCCACAGGTTAGCAAATTCCTTGTTGCCTTTGCAAGAGGTTTTCTGCCTGCTCTTGCAGGAGCATATGTGTTTTCATCAGCCTTTCTGGGCTGGGGGAAGCTCGTTGTGCCTCAGGGAGAGGGTCGGTTGGGCCTGTGGGGAAAGGAGGGGCTGCTTGCTGGCATCCTGAAGGCCTCCTGAATGCTGAGTCACCGAGCGAGTGGTGTTGAGAGGTGCTCACCAGCCCCCTGGCTGTAGGCACACCAGCTCCTGCAGAGAGATGAAGCCTGTGGAAAAAAAAAATACGTGTGTAGGGAAGAAGAGTACCCAGAGGGAACAGAGAGAGAGAAGCTTTAAAAATCCTGGCTGGCAAACACTGCATCTCAAATGTGATGAGTGCAAACACATTTTTGGGGGTGTGAACTTGAGGCTGGGAATCCTGGCGGGGGGGAAACAACAGTGGCAGAAGCAAAGAGCTCACACAGTAGTAACAAGAAGGATGTATACATTAATTGACCTCTTGGAAATGTGCTAGTCATTCTTCATTTGTCGTAAAGGATCGAATTTATTTTCTCAGCCTCTGCTGTAAAATATCACCTGAAATGCATCATTTCCAGATGAAGCAGACTTTTAATGATGAAAAGAGATATAAAAAGAGAATCACTAACAGGAGAAAAAAACTTCATAGACTCCTCTCATTTGATTAATTAGGGAATGCTTAACTTAGTGTATCAGAGTAACTAAGTAAAATAACGAAAAACTATGAGAGAGCGACACATGTATACAATTAGGGGTGTGTGCATTCAAATACTGAATTCAGAGCACGCATGCCTTTACTGAAGTCACCTAGATGTGAAGAAAGGGCTTATATGTTTCCATGTTTTATTAGTTTTTCCAGATTTATCAGTTGGTTGAATAAACATTGCTTATGTTCTTTGAGCATTGTAAGTATAACACAGCTAGTGTCACAGTGATGCAGGTAAGTGTTAATCTTGTAACTACCTCCTTATTTTTCATAATTGAAAGAGACATACTTAAGTTATCTGTGTTTAAAGAAGAAACATATACTAATAAATGGTAAAAAAGTGGAAATACTAATTTTCAGTAAGAAATAATGACTAGGATTTTCGAAGCATTTTAGATGTCCAGTGCCCATTAAAATTCACTGGGGGCTGGAATCTTAAATCCCTTTGGCTGAGATTTTCAAGGAAGCGTATATAAATATTTAAGTGATTACAGAGAAACCAGCTTGAATAAGAAGGAAGGAAAACAAAGGCAGCCCAGCAACTCTTTGCTATTAATATAGGTAATTAGAGGAAGATCAGAAATTGTTTTTTGTTCTTCTCTCCCACTCCCTCAGACAACTGTATGATTGTATCATTAAAAGCATCAACAAACAGTCCAGGATATTATTCGGAGAAAAGTGCGAGGAAGGGAAGATCTTGGAAAGTATCTTATTAGAAAGGAATATTGTTGGAAAAATGCAGTGTAATGTGGACAGAAGCATCCTTTATTAACCTTTTGGAATATTTCTTTCTCGTTATAGTGTCAAAGATTGAACAATGGAACATGGTTTTCTCAAATCCTGACTTCACAAATTTTAAGTAACTAATCTGGACTTGCGGAAATTGTCTTATTATAAATAAGTCTGTAATCAGAGAATTGATGCCTCCTACCAGATCTCATTGATTTTGTTCTTGCTGTGGGCTTTAGAGCAAGCCCATTCGGTACAGTTAATAACTGAATGGGTGACTACTTAAAAATATCAGAAAGTTCAAGTGCTGATGCTTAGGCAGCAACTCTGATGAATAAAATACATTTCTCAGTCCCTGTTGTAGTAAAGTGGCCTTGTAATCCTTTTGGAATATGTCTCTATGATAAATAAGATGGAAGGTTTGTTTTTCTGGTTTATATGGTTTTTATTATAGGAGCGAGAAAGCAGAAGAGGTGGTACTGGCAAAAATTCACAGGAATTGATGCAATACTAAGTGATCATGCAGTAAGAATAGTTCCAAAAGCAGCAAAATAGTAGATAGTAGGAATAAAAATTCTTTGGTGTATGTCTTTGTTAACAGGCAAATGTTTGTAAGGTGTTAATAACATGCTAAAAATTACTTTTTTTCTGTAGCTCAGTGTGTTATACACTGTTACTAGTCATTTATTTATTTCACATTTCCTACTGTGGTAGAGAAGAGATAAGTGAGAATAATCAGATTGCTTATGATTGAAAACATCTTCAGAGAGTTAAAAATTGGTAGTTGCATAGAATCAATTTAAGTAATCTATGAGTACTTCAGCAGTATTGGGAGAAAAATATGTCTGTATATGAGTATATATTTATGTGTCTGTGGTACCTGCTTCCTCAACAAATTTGTTCCCTTACCTCTGTTTTTTCAGCAGAAACTAATAATAGCTACTTTTTATTTAATTTGTTAGTATATGATAGCATTTCCCTGTAAATAACACTGAAGGGATGACCGAGGTGAGTTCTGTTAAATACCACTCATTGATAGCATTGAACACACATTTGACTTAGCTGAGCAGCAAGAGCACTGAAACCTCATTATTCCTTTTGCTCAAGACATTATACAGAGTACAGTAATATTTCAGTATGTTGTAAACAAGCATTTTAATCTCTTAGGAGAAACTGTTAAGAAGAGCCAGTGCCTTAGGATTTCTACTGGTAGCAGTATATTTACTAGAAAAGTACTGGTACACTAAAGATTACTTTGTAAGAATAATTATTCACCTGCCTTTTGAGATGGAAGCTATAAATCCTTTGATTAATGTAGGTAAGTGAAGATATATAGAGTTTTTCAGACTGGCTCTTGGAACTACATTTCTTTCCTTAGTTTAAAAATTGGTTTAGTGTTTTCTTACAGCACTATTCATTGAGTTGGAACAGGTATCCTTGTGCCTCCTACAGCAAACGTGTACTAGGGACATATTAGCTGGTGGAACAACATGACAGAAAATAAAACAGGGGTCTTAGCAAGGTCGGTTCCTCAGGTTTAGTGTTTATAGCAAATAAAATATATTAACATAATCACATAGAAATCAGCAAACCTTTCAATACAGGGAGTTCAAACACAGGGCTTTCTTTAGGGTGTTGGAGTGCTGCCTTATCACTGTATTCTTCCCTCTTTTGCCCAGCAACTAATTTCCTATTCTGAATCCGTCTTCAAAGGAGAAGGGAACGATGATCTTATTCATTAGATATAAGGCTGTTCCCATTGCAATGTATTACAGGATGAAATTGTCCTCAGGCTATTTTCTGTTTGTTTCTTTGTGGAGAAACTCCGTTTTCTCAAAATATCTCACTAGTGCTCTTCTGATGGTGTGAATGCCAGTAGTTTGATATTTTTTGTGTCATAAAGCTTCGTACTAGTTGTTACTGACTAGAAAATGATGTAAAAATATAAATACCAAAATTGATTGAATTTACCCATTGAGAGAAAGAACTATATTAATAAGTCTGCATCTCTGGATACAGCAGTGATGATTAGTTTTCATCAGTCACTTTGGCAAAGCATAGGCCATATCTCCTTATAGGAAAGCACTGAAATCAGAATAACTGGAATCTTTTAACTCATTAGAGCAGCAAAATAATGTGCTTACTTGCTAGAGACCATTATGATAGCACTCTACAAACTTATGATGTAATTTGTATCCAACCTGTGCCAAATTCTAACTTATGCTCTGTGAGGTAAGTTCAGCTATGTTTAGGGACTAAAGTAAGTAACTTTTAGTGGAAGGGCTGGAACTGAACTCTTCCTAAACATGCTTTATTTAAGTTTCTAGGTTTGGAAAACTGGGCCCTTTGGAAAATGTTTGTAGTGGGTGATGAGCAGGATTTCATAGCTGCAGGGAGGAGCTGCAGAATAGTCACAAAACTTTGTCCTTCTTCTGGGGCAGAGCACACTGTTCTCTGCCTTTCTTTGGAAAGCTTCAGGGATGGAAGAAGTCCCATTGAGGGAGCCAGAGTTCAACAGGGAAATAGCCAAAGGGCTGCGAACCGCAACCCGGGCAAAGACCATTTTCCTGTGCCAAATGGAGAGACAGGTATCAGCAATGCTTCTTCTCATTTTTACTTTATACTTCTTTTTGGAAACCTGTTCCTTAGAGTGACTCAAACTGAACCCTTACTACTACATTCACACACAGTTTCCTGGGGATAAAACTAACATTCTGTCTACAGTGACTTTCTGTGGGTGCAAGGGGTAGAGGGTATGGGAAGAAGGAAGGGAAATCTTGAGAGGAAAAGTGAGAGCTTCTCCAGACTCCCTAGGATTTAACCAAGGAGTGACTGAGGAGTTTTCTACTGTTTGTTTGAGGTATCTTGAGGATTATTGATCTTGACATAGGATTTGAACCTCTCTTAAGCAGTTCTGAAGGAGCTTTTTTGTCATGGAATATCTGGATATAATGAGGCATTAGTCAACTTTTCTTAATAATTTAAGAGGAGTACATCAGCTTATTGATAGTGTTGGCTGGGATTTGATGCTTGTCACGCTGTCATGCTATGAAGGTTCGATAGCAACGACTGAGACAGTAATATAATAATAATAAAAAAGATGTTTATTTCCTCACACAAGTTCTTGGATTAGTAACATCCATTAAAATAATGCGATTACTAATTTAGGAAGGATAACACAAAACCATCAGTTACTAATTTAGAAAGGATAACCTGAAACC
>NW_020448285.1:414450-526950 GCF_003343035.1 Apteryx rowi
CGGAGAGGATGATCAGGTCACGTTCCCGTCCCTGCTCMAACTCTCCTAGCTCCCAAGTCTCTTTTTATACGGCTGGGGCTCTGGGCAAACACTGCTTTTGCTGACTTTTGCGAGTTTCACAATCACAGGACTGTCTGTTTGTCTGCTTGGGGGGACCCTGCTAGCGAGGCAAGACCACAACACCTCCGTATTGCTTCTTCCCTCCCCGGGGGTGCGTGCAGATTCCAGGTGGCAGACTTCACTTCTCCAGTCTTGTTAATGCTGCCATTCCGCAGCCTTGCGCATATCAGTCCTTGCGCATATCGGTTGGTAGACKWCTTTAGTCCTGTTAAGTCCTCTGTTCARCAGCTTTGYGCACGTCAGCTCTTGTGCTATCAGTTCTTCTGCATATCAATTGACAAACTTCAGTCCTGTTAACTCTTCGCTCGCCCGTCAATGCTGTTGATCAGATATTTGGAGAAGCAGAATCACATTTATCTAAATTGAGATTTGACCAGGTAACCTAAACGATCATTTGTTATGTGATTATTGCATCTCACGTAATTTAGAAACTTCTAAAGGAAGATCAATGTGAGTAGAAACAATGGAGTAGAACATGTCAGCTCCTGAGGAACTCTGCTGCTTCCCTGCACAGCGGTTGACAGGGCTCGGTATAAACTAGCAAAAGCAGCCTCAACATCACATGTTGGTTGTTTCCTCCCACAACAGAGGTTTCAGATTATCCAGCAACCCTATTGCCAGTATAGACTTAAGTCTTGCATAGGAGTTACATCTTAACTGCTTGTGATTATATGCAGCTCAAGAATCTCACATTGGCTACTACTACTACTGATGCTATCGTTGCTAATCTGTTCTTTTGCCTGTAGTAACACCATAAACTGAGAGTATGCAGGTTTTCTCGTGGACAATACGAGAGTTTCTGATGCTAACTTGCATAAATAAAAGCTTTTTATATCTTAGGATCCAGAGAAATGCCCCTCTGGCTCTTTTAGCAATCCTTTTTTCTCTCTTGAACCATTTCATGGCAAAAAGGAAGGGAAAAGGACAAAAGATCTAGACTTGTAGGTCATTACTGTATTCATGACAAATGTAAGTACATGATGACTATCATTTTGCATGTTTCTGTATTTAGTGGCAGTGACATGGAGTTGTGTCCATTTAGAAATTGTTCCAAATTTGTGTTTCAGGTTCCTGAATATTTTTTCACTATATAAGAGCTCAGGAATTCCTGTTACTAAATTTGTGATGGTAATGTATCACTGTATTAATCGTAGTGGCATTTGTAGAATTACTTCTGCACTTTTTTTCATTATTGATTTTATACTCAACTTGAAGCAATGAAAATGCTGTACTGGAAAATAACTATGTAGTTCTATTACTGTTCCAGAATAAAAGAATTCTTTTTCTGATTAGGTTCAAATGCTTTATCGTTTATCAGAAATGCACACTTCAGAGGAAGTAGGAGTGCTCTACTATCTACCTTTTAGAGCTCCAAGCCTGATTGTCCCTTTCTGTCCTTGCTGTTCCCACACACGATTTGAGACATGCCGTTGAAAGGTATCTGCTGAAGGAAGAAGAGCAGACATGCATTTTTCTGGTATTAGAGGAATGCCTATTAGTTACTACTTTTATCTTGTCCCACGCATGAAATTTTCTGAAGTTGTCTTTGTGACTAAATCTGTGCATCTGAGGTGTGTGAACTCCAGTTGTGGTGGTGAGTTTTTTTTCCTCCCTCTTATACCACTCTCACTTGCTAAGTACTCAGTGCTTTCCAGTGGGGTATATGTGGGTTGATTCCATTCAACCTGCTGGGACAAGGAAGAAAAAAAGATTCTTCCCATCTATCCGTCCTGCTGTGGGAATGGAAACACGCTCCAGCAGGGGTTGCTAATTCAGCAAGAAAAACTAGGACCTCAGTTCCTTGGTGAGTTTCTCTTTTCCTTCTTCCTTTCTCCTTGTCTCTCAAACCCTCGTCTGTGCAACAACTACCTTTAGCCAAGAGGCCTGTGACCTGGTCTCCTGATATGTTGGGAAAGGATTGGAGGGGAAAGAAATCCAAACTAAAATCTATCTATATCTCTTGCTTCTACTGGTAGAGGTGCTCAGGAGTTCCTTAGTCTAAATGTTCTGTCATCCTTGCAAAAGGCTAGCTATATAGAAGGCTAGCTCTTTCCCTGGTCTCTCTCTCCTCTGCTTCCCTGTTCCAAGAGCAACCCCAAAGGAGATTAACAGCATTGGTGCTGGGAGCCTGGGCACTTAACCACCACTTTTCCCCAGGAAGTTTCAATGCTTGAGGTTGAACTCTTCATCATCTTGTTAGGCAGCTCCAAAACAGTGGGAAAGAACATTATCCCCATCTCTTCTATCTCCCTTCCTCTTAGCCTGCAGAGCTGCTCTAAAACCTACAGGTAGCTTACCCATCAGAAAAGTTAAACTTAGCTAACTGATGATTTGACAACTAATGGCATGCAACACTGTCCTGTGTATTTTTTCTTCATGATTTGGGTGCTAAGCAACACAGAAAAATCCTGAAAGATAAATTTAGCTTTCAGTCTATTTTGGCCTCCCTAGATTTTCTCATTTAGTATATGAAGTTGTAGTTTATTGATTATTCCATAGATATGAGAGCAAGAATAGATTCTCATCCTGGTGGGAAAGTCAGTCAAGTGTCAATATTTACAGTTCTTGAAAGTATAATATTGCATATCATTGCCAATGATGGCAGGACTGCAGTACTTCCAAGCAAACTCTCCTAAAAAACATCTGTCTTCAATCTGATAGTAATGGCAGAAGTGGCTGCGTCTCATAACACATCAGCTTCAAGATGGAGACAGCTTAAATTCTGAGGAAAACCAGGTAAAGAAAGGTTTTCAATGGAGTCTTATATGTCCTTTTATGATCCTAGCAACCCATTTTGGTCAGAGAACAGAACGCAACAATCCTCTTTCTTTGTAATGCTCCATTACTAGATATTTCTGTCTGCCAGGAAAAGGGTAGTTTTATTTCTGTTTGCCAGGAAAAGGGTAGTTTTCCTTTTGTGCACTGGACTTGCACTAGTTCTCTTAGCTGGATGTGTTCAGTACCTGCAGAGGTGAGGGCAGCATCTGTCTCAAAAATTGCAGCTCACTGCTGAATGCAACAGTGTGAATTCAGCCTTTTCCAGCTATATTTTGGGTAAGTCCTCTGGATTTGTTTGGTTCCCCAATTTAGACTGACACAGATAGTAGAAGAATATGTATATATCTTCATTTGCATTTTACAGAAGATATAATTTTAGTGTTTGTGGACATTTGGTGTGCTACAGGAGGTGCATTGTCTAGGTGACTAAATTTCTGGCTCTTGTACACAGTAGCACTTTGCTCATGAATTTTACCCATACAGAGCAGGTAACTCTCGTTTCACTTTTAGAATGTGGTAGCGGCCACCTGCCTACATATAACAAGCACCCTAAAAACAAGTCTGCTTGATTCATCATGTATCATTTTCCATATTCCATTTGTTTATAACTAATCTGATTAGCTCTCTGGTATTGCTAAGAAGAGCAATACCTGATGTGACATTACAGCAGATAAGTCTGACACAGAAAAAGGAAGAATTTTCATGTGAAATGTAATATCCAGACTCTTGAAAACATATGAAATAGTATAGATATAGAGTGTGATTCTTCAGCCTTGGAAAGAGCTGTCTGGGGGAGTGAGGGGAAAGATATGATAGAGCACTATTAAATTATGAAGGGCATGCAGAAGGTGAACAGGGAATGACTGTTCACTGTTTCTCATAATAATTTTATTTGAAACTTCCTCGTCTTTCATGAGAAAATGTTCAGAATGAACAAAAGAATATATTTTCCATGTAACAAATGATCAGACTGTTGGTTTTATTGCTACAGGATGTGTGGGTCCAAAATGTTTTCACATGGGCTCAAAAAGCGATTAGACAAATTTGCAGAAGAGCAATCCATCAAAGGTTATTAAGCAGAAGGGTACTACCCCTGATTCAGGAAGTCCCTAAATCACGAAGCTCTGGAAGAAGAGAGAATGTTTGGAGGAAACATCATGGTTATATCATCCTGGTCTAATTCTCTTGGGCACTGCCAGAGGCATGATACCAGGCCAGATGCACCATTGTCTTAACCAGAGTAGTTGTTCTTAGGTTTTAAGGTATGGTTGGTGCCAAAGGTGTGGTTGGCGGTTGAAAAAGCTTCCATATGTAGTGCTGTGAAGGCTCTGGGCAGTGTAGCTGTTCCATATGCAGGTGATCACAGGATCCTGGAATTTAGCCAGACCCCTCCAGATTTTCTGGGTAGCACCACAAGCCAAGGTTACAGCTGAGAATCAGGAGGTTTCTATCCCTGGACATCGCTGTAGTTTCTTCACAGAAATCATACCTTCTATCGCTTACTCAGTGGAATTAAAATGTAGATTCATAGTTTGTTTGTTTTTTTCTTTTGACACTTTGCTATAAAGTTATAGATTTTAGAATAAGTAGCAAAAAATACTTTTAGATGTTGTATGTTCTATAAAATAAATGAACATGTGTTCACACAGTGGGTCAGATAAAAAAAACAAACTGGCACAGAAGCACATGCACACGTGGCAGTATAATATTTACATATACTAGAGGAATCATAAGAAAGCTATATCAAACATAGCATACTGAGATGGTGGAATCTCCCTCCCTTCCCCCCAACATCTGCTACTCTATTTGGGACATATTTAAAAATAAAACAGACTACATTAATTTTCACCTGAAGTGCAATCAATAATGAACTAACATAGTGAAGAAGGAGATGTCATATAGTTGGTACCATCTGGCATAAAATATAAACCTTTTATGTGTTATTTGTGTTAGAAAGATCTGCCTGGGCAACAGCAACCGGAAATCCACTGGTGGCCTGGTAATCATCCAGACCACAATGAACTTTTTTAATGTTTTTTGTTGAGAAAAGAGAAAATCATGATTTTCCAGAGGCTGGTAAAGAACGTTTTCCAAGAACTGCATCCAAGTAAACATTCAGTATTATTCAGAGTACTGATAAAATTGGGTTACTTTGCTGTTATGCTTCCAATAGTACATTTCATCTACTTAGAAAAATAAATTTACAGACTGTCTTCTTGCCTTAAGATGCCCAGGGCTGGCCTGTCACGTGACAATTTGAGTGAGAGTGGCTACAGTGCAGAGTGGTAATGTAACATAATGCAAGGCCGTAAGTAAGGCCTCACTGAGTCAGGTCTTGTCCAGCGTCCTGCCCCGAGCAGAAGCTACCAGCAAATGCTTCTCCTGCTTCACCTTCCAAGCTTCCAGTGTTCGGCTGTTTACAGCATTGCTCATCCAGGGCCTGCAGGTGGACCACTGTGTTTAATAGCTGCTGATTAGCCTGTCCAACAGGAATTTATCTAATCTCTTTTTGAACTGGTTTGTTTCTTCAAATGCTCATAAAAATGTTTTCATGAAACTCATCTCTGTGCTTGTAATATGAGCTCTTTTTCAGCCCAATGGGAGTTTAGACAATCAAGTCAAAACGTCTTCAAAGAGGAAGGATAAAAGAATTCATAAACTGAAATATGTGCTTTCACACAGAAACTTCATTCTCTTAACTACCAGTGTGTGTATTGGATGCTCTTATGTGTTTCCTCTTTATTCCCCACTGTGACGATGAATGCCGTGTGTCAGTACTTTTCAAGGCGGTTCTTTCAGAATTTTCTCTTTTATTGAATCTGCTGTGATTGCAGAGGTTTTACAGGTGACTTTTTTTCCCCCAGTTCTAGTGTGCATCTAGTGATGAATTACAGAATTCCACATACTGTCAGGTATTAATAATAAAGTCCATAAAAAAGAAAAGGAAAAATAAATTTATGTTGTTCATTTCTATACTTGTCATGTTTATTTTCTTTCTCAGCCTGATGGAAGTATATACAATTGAGGCCTATATAAATTTTATTGTTTTGCATTAATTGTTCATTTTTTAAATTTAGTAATTGTGGAAGCTTTGCTGTGTTGATAAAACTGGACTTAAAAGAGGGGTTGTGTTCCTGCTTTTGCCATGAAGTTTTTTGCGACCTTGGAAAAAACACTAGAGATGGCTTTTTCAGGGGTGAAAGGAAAAATGAAATATAGTGGTCTCCATAAAAAGGCTCCTTTTTTCCTTAGCCTGATTTCTGTGCACATCCAAACCTTTCACTTAAGTTAAATAAAATTTCAACCCAAACCTCCAATGGAGCAATTACCTTGAGTAGTTAACAGCAGAAGTGCTCAAACTACTGGCAAAATGAGAATGCAGCAGCTGAGGTTACAGCAGGTTATCAATTGCTAAACTAGTCACAGTGCTAATCTAGTTGCCTGATGCTGTGAATCAAGTCATTTGATGTAGCTGCAATGTAGCTGTGCAGTACAATCACTCTTTCTTGAGCTAGGCTATATCGTGTGGAGTAAATACAATGAATTAGCTTTGCTGTCTGTTACAGTGAAATCAGAAAGATGAAGCATCTTGCTTTACCTGAGTAAACCCATGTTTCATGTGCGAATAACAGTGCTTCCTTCTTCCCATATTTATTTGTTTTGCTTATTTAGAATGTAAGTTCTTTGGGGCAGCAGCTTTCTCTGTTACATTTTTGTTGTAGCAAAAAGAACAGTTTTTAGCTTTGGTGGGAATCTTAAGACTTTAATGTAGGACAGATGATAGCAATGGTCATGAATTTAATGACTTTCTTCGTCAGTGGAAGATATCAGAATTCTTTTAGTGAACAGTCTGTATATCTTTGCCAATATTTCTGGCTACACGGCGCTCATGTTATGCCCACAGGAACCTGGCAGTGACTCCATTCACTATACCTAATTATTCAGAGAGATTTCTACAATAGTCTCTGTGCTGGAACGTACATGATGGAGTATATAATCTATCAGTTAAAGTGTAGCAGTTCATGGAAGCCAGAAGAACGTGCAACAAGTAAAAGGGGTCACAGAACAAGAGGGGAAGAGGCAATGTCTTGACAGTAGACTAAGACAAGGGCTCTCTAGGATGAATTGAGCCTACCTCAACTTCAAAGTGAGAGTTAAGCTTTAAGGTTTGGACATTCTAGCTGTTTGGATCTGATTTCTGTCTTCCTATGGGTAAATAGTTACTGCTTTCATTTGAAAGAAGTGTTACTGAATCATGTTGTTTTCATCCAGTAGCCAGAGGCCAGATTTGCAGCTTGCAAACTCAATTAGACATGCTGTGGAGTCATAGCTGGCAAACAGGTATGTGCAGTGATGCAGACCGCAAATGAAGGAATGGGTGAACACAACCAGGGAGAGCAGCCATCAGACATTCTGAAACCTGACATGATTAAAGTCCTCTTTATTCTGCCACCACATAGTGCTCCTGTGTATGATTTGTGAGAGAACAAAAACACAATTCACCTTCAAGTTGTGTTTATTTAATTTACATTCCCTCAAGGACATACTAGAAATTCTAAATATTTGAGAGTTGAAAGTAATGTGGTATATAATCCTTACCATTTTAAAATGTAAATGTCTTACAGGCAAACTCTATAGGAAAGTCTGAGGCAAACTGGTTGATCAATCTCTCTGTTCTTCAAAATGTGAAAATTAAGCGATTCCCATATTTTTAGTCAGATTTCATTGGTGATTGTTTGTAATTGGTGAAGACAGCCTACAAAATAGAAATATATGAATGTTTTTCTTTCACAGCTCAGAAATGATTCAAGTAGGAAGACAATTTGTTAATTTTAAAATTAACTTTGTCAATTTTATGTAAATTCAATTTAGAACTTTAAGAGAACTTTAAGACTTTTAATGTCTTCTCTGTCAACCTTTATAAAAATTATTTTTACTATATGCAGCATCCATATAATGTTGATCAGTATACGTAAAGATAATGTAATCTGTTGATTTATATAAGTTAATTATGATGAGGCTGAAAACTAAATGATGAGCATCTTTAAGGCTTTATACTGTGAGAATCATAATTTGTGTTGTGTAAACTTCTCTGGATGCATAGTTAATCAAACTTGGGTCGACTTCAGATTCTGCAAACAATCCTCTCCCCTCTCTTCTAAAAAGAGTTTAAATGAGGAAAGTTGTGCACTGTGCTTCCTTTAGATATCTTCCAGCTCCAGCATATAATTTTTAAATGATAGTTAGGTTATAAATTCAACTGTTTTTAATAAAAAAGTTAAAGCATTGAAATTCAAATGGAATGTTTCATTTAGGGATCAAGCAAAATACTTGGTTTGAAAAATTTGTTGTTGTTTTGGAGGAGAAGTAAATAATTAAAAATATTATTTGCTCAATTCTAATTATACTTTCTGGAAGAGGCATAGCTCTATATCAAGTAGTTAGCAAGTTCTGCTCATGAACCATCACTTAACTACTTTGCAGTGGCCTAGTATGCCACCTAGATAAATTTTCAGAATTTATGATACTATTGTCCAGCTCGTACAGTATATTTAAGATAAATTTAGTTCCTTAGGTGTTCCAACAGGGTGGCTGAGTCCATATACCTTATATTGCACCAGTATATTGAGAAAACAACCCAAAATATTAAGCTGAAAGTAAGCATGTTTATACAAATGCATTTTTCTCTGTCATCAGGTAATCTTGGTTATGCTAAATCTGGTGGGAATTTTTTCTGACATAACATTTCTTTATGGCTATGTCTGCACCTTATTAACATATGCCAGAAGTGGCATATGCAAACAGGTTGTGCAGCCAGGATGGGGAAGCAGGACACCAGCCACGGGAAAGGCTTGAAACAGAAATCCATGTGATGCATAGCTCCAAAATTTAGAAGACAATTTCTGTACCTATTTGGTAGCTTCCTGGACTGGTCCTCTCACATTAAGATTCTTTATGAAAACACCCAGAAGTGAACGTTACAGACTTTCCTGTGTCTTCTGTTCTCCATTCACAAGTTTTAGTGTGGAAGTGCACAGTCAGGCTATCATGCTTAATATTTCATTAAGCTTATTTGAAAAATGATAGTATTACATTTTATTATGGCATGAAAAATTTCCTTAAGCTTCTCGAACCTTTGATGCATGACAAGCTAATCTTAATCTAAAGTTGAACAGCTCCATATAATTACTTGTACAGCAGGTAAGAATAGAGTTTGATACAGTGATCTGGGGAACAGCAGGTGCCTGTGTAAGGACTTAAGGTAATCAAAGCTCAGAAACATAAACTCTACTGTATTCAAAATGTTGTTAGTTTATTTTTTAATTCATGTTTTTATAACATGGTGTTTTCTGGTGCATTATTATTAGTAGATTTATTAAAAAACAGAGAACCACAGAATAAGGAAAGGCCTTCTGCTGTGTGAAACCATGGTATTCTTCAAACTTGTTCATAAATATCTCCATTTTTAAAATTAGTTGTTTGCTCCGACTTTGGAAGGTCCAGAATCTTGCTCCCTGATGGTTATAAATTTCCTTCTAGGCAAAGCTGATTTATTTTTTTAAACTAACCCCTGAATCAAATACTTTTTTAAAGAGTTATCTATAAATGAATTGTGGTTTCTAGCAACCAGCCTTGTTCTCATTCAAGTGCTTGTGTGCATTTCACTGCCTGGATGCCTTTCATCATATGCCCAGGGCTGGAAATTTTGCTGCTATTTAGTTTTTTAACTTTGACCACACACTAAATTGAAGACTTCTAGGGTGGCATGCCCCAACATCAAACCAGCTCTTTCTTTCTGCTTCTTCTCTCACATAGTGTCATTGTCCTCAGACACTTTTGATGTTTTGTGGTTATAGTTAATTTTTAGTGCAGTTTAGGGCAGCCCAACATGTTTGGTTGGGTTCTCTTTCCAAGAGAGCCTGTCTCTCTAAGAGAGACTTTCTGTAAGTCCCTTCATTGCTCTTCTATTCCAGCTGCTTCGTTGGCACATGGGAACCTACAGGGCAATTTACTTGGGATAACACATCTTTAAAGATTCCACTTAAGAAAAATGGTAAGTGACCTTTCTATCCCACCTTTGTTTTTCCAGACCAGAAGTAACTCTGATGAAGTCCTTAGAGTTATATCAGTATAAAACTAGAATCTCTTCTAGCCTTTGCATTCCATCCTCCCAGGCCTTAGGCATCGTGAAGTCGTTTATTCTAAAGTGCAAGCAGGGATAAGTCTGGCTCTTGCTTGCTGCTGTCCTAGTGCAAGGAAATGGGACAGCATGTGATAAAATGCTCTGTGGAAATCTCAGATCAACAAAATGTCCTTAAGATGGTTGTGTCAACTAGAGTATTTGTCAGGCTAAATCTGAGTAAATGTCAGTAAAAAATGGCATTGAATACTTGCTGTTAAGACTTCGATTGAGGTTCAGCTGACTCCAGCAACATCAGGCATGTCAGTGAAACTGCTTGTGTGAACCTATCCACTGTCTCATGCCTCTGAAAGACTGTCAAGCAGGATTCGTGACAAGCAGAAAAAGAAACATCTGGTGGAGCACTGTCTGCAGTGGTCTGCTTCATTACAATTCTGGGGGTCAACACAGGGGGCACCAGAAAGTGCCTTCTGGCCATGGAGGCAGAGAAGAATTAAAATCCAGTGAGCTACACGTTTCTCTGGAAGGCCTAATTTTAAGATAAATCTTAAAGCCTCTGTTATTTTATTCCTTCAGAACTGAGCAAGATCAGATAGTTGGTTGTGTTTGTGCCAAAGCCTTCAGCTGCACAGTACTGGCCTCTTTCTGTTTCAGTTTGCTCACCTCAAACTTAGGTACAAACAGATGAAGCCTATAAAAAGCTAATGATAAGAAATGAAATTCCTTTTAATCTTTGAGCCAATTATTATTAGAATTTACTTAGAATAGTAGATTATGAATATGAAATTAGGGATATGAATAGGAGATGATTCAACTTAATTTTTTCTTGATTCTGAGAAAAAAAAATCTCTCTGATGAGGCCTGGAAGAGGTTGCAAGGGAGGACATGGCGGGGATAAATCACACTACATAGATTAAACTTACTCTGAATATCAGTTTTAAAAAGAACAACAAGGCACTGAAGAAAAAAACTGAAAATGAGTTTGCATACTTTTTTTACACCCATCTGTCTTTAAACATATCCTTTCTGACACTAGTTCTAGAAACCCTAAATTGCTGTGGTCAGAAAGGCTTTTTTGTGGTAACATTTATGCCTAATTAAACATTAATAGAAATATTTCCTTATGGTGGTGAAGCAAATTAATATACTGATCAGTCTTAAAACAGTGAATAACCAATGAATCAGAATCAGAGAATAGGTGAAGCACTCAGTTAATTTTCTTTATTTTTATATTCATTTTCTAGGGTTGTGTTAATAAAGTGTGTAGATACACTGAGAGTTTAAGGACTTTGCTGTCATTTTGTACATTACTTTTTAATGAACTGTTCTGAGATTTATTTGTTTTTTTCTAAAAAGAACTTCCAGGAGCTGTAAAATTCTCCTGAGATGTAGCAACACAATCATTAGAAACTGAATTATTTCATCATGTGTAACACAAATCAGAGCGGTTTACAGAAGTGTTTTTAGCTACATCAGCTAAACCACTCAGGGGCCATAATAAAAAAAGAAAAGCCTTTGATGTATTTTAAATCAGAGTAAAACAATATTTTAAAGACCTTTAAGTGGATTTCTTTAGCAAGTCCTAGTATGAGAAGAAGAGAAAGAAAATTAGTCTGCCATTGAAAGTTTTGTTTAAAAAACAGCCACTGAAAATATTGTGATGAGCCAAGCTAAGTTGCCCTCCCCTTGGTATTGTTAATAAAACCAGATGGAGTCCCATGTTACTGCAGTAACAATGCTTTGGGGAGGCAGACTCTATGCCGTTTCATTGTCTTCATTCATACAGTGCATTTCAAGACATTTCTTTTCCCTGCTGTACTCCATGTATAGATTCTGTAGGTGCAAGTCCAGAATTGCTGCATCACAAAACTGCAGATTTATACTGCTGCCAGTGCTGTCAGAGCCTAAAATGATTATATGCAAATAGGTGTTTAAATGAGGATGCTTTCCTCTCTGATCTCTCAAATTATACAGTGCATCAGTATATTATTCATGAAATTGCAGCCTATACAGGTTATAAATCTCTCATAACAATAATCTGTGCAGATTCTTGATCCTAAAAATTTGTGAAATTAAAAATGCTGTGAAACCTAAATAACTCAAAATTATACCTACTTTAAAATTACAAGTTGAAGATTCATTTTCTGTAAAACACACAAATCTGTGTGACACTGTGTGCCAAAACCTCATAGTAAAATCTATTACCAGTCTTTAGAAAAATGATAGACTAGAAGAAATTTTGAATATAAAATGCAAGCAAGGACCCACCTTGCAAGGATGGGTGTCTTTGAAATAAACGTATATAAATTTGCTCCCTCACCTTTAGGTCTTTAGAGACTGAAACGGTGTACGTGAGAGTGCATTTGTATCATTTGTAACTGAAACAAACAAGAAACTTTCCTGGGCCTCTAAAGTTAGCCTCTGAACTCTGTAGATTAAGTAAACGCAATCAAGCTTTCAAAAATGTCGATAACTTAGTTCCAGTCAACTTCAGATGGATATGCAGATGCACAGTGTTTAAATACAGGCCATTTTTATTTAAAGGTAATATATGAATTTAAAATCTACCTTTAAGAATTCATGTTTACAAAAAACACGAGCTACAAGTTATACCTGAAACTGGATCATTTGTGAGCTGTACTGTTAGGGATATCCTATAGGGATATATATATATATATATATAGGGATATATATATGGATAAATACATATATATATGGATATATATATGTTCCCATTTTGCCAGCCCAGATGTTTCCTTTCACTAATTATTTTCTGAAACAATCCCTTCTTAAGGCAAAGATTTTTGGCTCTGGTTTTTATTTAAATCTGAGATAAGTTTGTCATTCTTTGATATCAGGAAACTGAAAAACATATTTTTCTCCTTATAAGAATGTGATTTCTATAACTACTTCCACAACTGGAACAATAGGTTTGAAATTGCACAAGGAGTGGGCTGTTATCAGAGGAACTAACTTTCAATGTCAGGGTAAAAATAGATTTCATTTGATTGACTTATTGGCTTTGAAATTGCATGAGTGAACAGCACTCTCTTTCTTTCTTCCTCCAACAGACAAAACACGTACCTTAAAATGTGTTGTCCATACGTGGCTAATTTCATTATAAAATGTGCACTGAAGGCATGCCTGGGCTTAATCGAGGGCGTACTGTGCACCTTCAAATAAGCTTCATGCAGCCAGAGAATAATTACAGATGTTTTACAGTATATGGTACTATTTGAGAAACTGTATGTGGCCATCATTATTGCTATTTTAATGCAGAAGTACTCAAGAGTTCCCTGATGTAATCCTGACTTTTTATTTCAGCTCTATACTTCTTTTCCCAAGGAGCTCATGTAATCAAAGATATTTTAACAGGACTGAGTTTTGGGGAGCTGAGGATATGCTGCACACCCAACATTTTGTCATGATCCTAGAAATTTAGGCCTATGATGAATACAGAAGTGTGGATTAAGTTAAGTTGCTTTTGACATTTTAGCATAAAGTGACCAGTGGAAGAAGACAAAAATATTCTTTATTCAAAGGAAATTGTCTTGTCTCTGGAAAACAAGTCTCTGGAAGACAGTCTTCAGGAGTTTTCACAGAGTTTTCAGGAGAAAGAAGTGTATTCCGTTGTAGTTGTGGCTAAACCGAGATGCCTGATTATCCTAACTTTGCTTGACATTAGCATTTGAGTGTTTTACTGTGTGTAGACAGTTTTGATAGCATGTATACAATAGAACGTAACTTTTATGCAGTACTTTAGCAAAGTTATCTGTCTGGCTACGTAAGATGGCAGTGCTACATGACAAGCAAAGTAAAATCAAAGAAAAGGGCTCCAAAAAGGCTCACATTCTGTAGTAGGAAGATGAAAGGAGATTGTTAACAAAAAACCCAACTGTTTATCACTTCTGTATACAAAGGGGCATGTATATAAGATTGGCTAGTTTATGAATAGTGATAATACACATGGCAAAATTCTGAGGGAAAACAGAAATTACACATAAGAACTTAAGAATGGTCACATCAGAAGTCCATCTGGCCTAGCATTTTGTCTCCAGGAGTTTCAAATAACGTATAATGAGGGAAGAGTATAAAACAGGGAAAAGATAGAATAATATAATCCTACAGTTTTCTCTTTGTCCCCAGTAACTTGTTGCTTTTGGAATTCCCAAATCAGAGGTGGCATCTTTGAATAGTATTTCATAGATTTCTCTATAGCACTTGTGTAATTGCTTTTGAAGTCATTCAAAAATTTTTGACATCCTTACATAATTAGCAGTAAAATCCACAGTATTCATGTTGCTCACATGCAGTGAGCTTTTGATGCAGATCTCCCAGTTTTTCTCATTT
Organism: Apteryx rowi; assembly: GCF_003343035.1. NCBI lineage: Eukaryota > Metazoa > Chordata > Aves > Apterygiformes > Apterygidae > Apteryx > Apteryx rowi. Next base: position 428,840 of record NW_020448285.1, read on the forward strand.
AGTGTTAAGCAGCCAGGGAGCACACAAACTGGATTTCCTCCGATGAAACTAAACTGGAAATTGTGCTCCACATACATCTGTATTTCAAATGACCTTCGTAGCGTGACAAGCCTCTCTCTGGAACATTTTGCTTGAGCAACTTTTACCATTTCTCAAGAAATTCTATAAGCAGGATAAACAAAACCTATGAGTACAAAGCATTATTTGTTGCTTAATACATGCAATAGGTAGGATAACTAGCTACCATTCTCAGAAAGACACCCAGCGAGTCTTTACTAGCCCAGCAGGCCTCAGTCATGGGGAAATGGTTAGCCTCTGTTGCTCCTTGGAATAGACTGATCTTTGATGTTGCTGAGTTGCCATCTTCTGATTCTTACCTTTTTTCTTAGCGTTTTAAACCTTTCAATGTCATTGCCTTTCTTCTTGAATCATTGAACTGCTATCTATTACCATCTCAACAATTACACTTCTTTCTGTGCTTTTACTTCTCCTGTCTTGCATAATTTTAGGTCGCGTACTGTCTCATGCTTTCCTAACACTTTAATAAACCTGAACCAAGGTCACACTGCTGAGCTGTGCTAGACTGGGTGTTACCTTACAGACAGCTGAATCGCTGGGCTGAGAGAGGCACTGAGAGCAATGGGTGTTCAGTCCTGGGACCACGCTAGTGCTAGTCAGAAGTAAAACACCCAAAGTGCATGTTGTGCATGCAAAATGCATCAGGTCCTTTGTGGCAGTTCTTTCTCACTATTTCTAATGTAGACACTGCTTCTTTCTCCTGTACTTTCCAACTGCATCATTTTTGAGAGGAAGGGAATGAAAAGACCAGAACTGTTCGCAGTGTTTAAGCTGTAGACATCAGGGATCTATAGAACAGCATCATGACATTTTCTGGTGTGTTTTCTGTTTCTTTCCTAATAACACTTAGCAATTTTTTTTCACTGTTAATGAGCTCTGAGTTGACATTCTTGTTGGTTTCTTCCAAGAACTCCAGCAGAGTTGGAAGGCATGATTTCCTGTAAAAAAAAAAAAAGAAAGAAAGAAAAAAGAAAGAAAGAGCAAATCTTCACTGATACATCACGCTTTACCAAATTACAAAAATATATATGCAGTTTTGAGTTACCATTCTATAAAAGATTTCATTTTAAAAGAAAAATGGCTGCTTTTTCTCATATAGACATAAATACCTGAATGTGTTTAGTATTTTTAATAAACAAAAGGATACAATTACATACTGTGTGCAATTCCTAATTTTTAATTTACTGTTACAAAACTCATAGCATCAATGACTACAAAGGAATATAGAATACATAAGGACTATAAAAATACTTTGTTTTTTAATCATTGGACAAAGAAATATTATACAGAAATATCTCCTCACTATGTCTCAGCTGTGGCTTTACTATGAAAGGAATTAAGGTATTAAAAATGTATCTTAATGCATTTCTATTAATTTGTTATGGTAAATTTATTAGACATAATATAAATGAATTATAGTGTATCATACCATTTAATATTCTCAGTCGTGTTTCTTAGTTTATTGATTCTGAGCACATGAGGAATGCATTAGATTTTGAGCAGTTTTTACAAAGCTATGGTGTTTTGGGGGTGATGTTTATAAAATACTAAAAAGAACTATTTAAAAATCAAAATATCTTTTAAATTATTAATTGCAACATTAGTGTAATTATAAGCATAAAACTTAAGAGAAAAACAATAAAAAAGTTATTCTGATTTACTTTTCTTCTCCCTTTTCCTCCTTGGGGCATAGGAGCAGCTGCAATTACTGTATGCAAGTGTTTATACTTGCCAGGGAAAAGCTAAATACATGTAATTGATAGCAACAACTCTTTCTCTCAAGTGAGGAGAAGGAGTATTTACACTTAGCTTTAGTAACTGCAGCCAGTTTTCACTTCCCAGTCTGGAACAAGTGGTCTTGCTGTTGCTAGCGATGAAAGATAGCTATTCCCTTGCTGGGGGAACAGAAATCAGATGAATACAAAAGAAGTTTGAGCTCACAGAAATTAGAATAACCATATCCTAAACAAGGAAGCAGAAGCTAATGTCTCAATAGTGTCAATAATATATCTCCTTATATGTGTTCTGAGTTTGCCCTTTGCCTCAGGTAGTAGCCTGTGTCCTAGAGACTATGTGGAAGAAGAAAAACCTCAAACAAACCAAGAATGTGGACTATGGGTAGAGACAGGATGTGGGTTACATGTTATGTTCTATGCAGTTTTGGGAATAACAAGATGATAGGATTTTGTCTTAAATGCTCTTTCAGTTTGCAGACCAGTAAGAACATAGATTCTGACTTAGCTATACAAGTTTGATAATGGAAGACATATGAGCTGGACACCCATTTGTTCAGGAAATAAAGAAGGTGTAAAGATTTCTCCTAACTATGGGTTGTCCCTCTGCCGTTCCTGACTGTGCTGCTGGTGCATCTGCCATTCCCAGTAGTGGCACTGTCAGGAGAGAGCAAGAGGTGCCAATGCCACAACACAGGAGCAGGGGACAGGGTTAATGAGGACACTGAGACCGAATCTGCTCCTGAGAACTGCTGTATCACATCACAGGGGTTCACAGTAGCAAGGAGGTAGGGAGAGGCATGGAGGGAGGCAGGAGAATAAGAAATGAGTCATGAACAGAGAACGAGTCTTTCCCTACCCATCTTTCAGCAATCAGCAACTTTAAGGCATTGTGAGCCACAGGTTGTATCTGAACCGTTGTTTTCCATAACCATCAAGAGACCAAATAGCCACTTGTACTGTTGACTTACTCAACATTCACTGACAATGAGCTCTCCAGTTATGTATTTCTTTTAAATCCAGTGCTGGATGATATCACTGGTTGTATTCATTTTCTCCAGATCATTCACAAGGCTATAGACCTTTTATGAAAAAAGGAGACCAGGTTTATGCAGTTCTTGCATGGAAGACATCCCATACCTCTAGTCCTCTTTTTCTCCATCTCTGTAATTTCTCAAATTCTGCTTTTCCTTTTGAGAATGAGTGACCATAATGGCAGCTATATAAAAAAGATGGGCATAGCACAGATTTACTTATACAGTAGCATAATGACTTTTTTTTGTCCTCAGCAATTTTCATAATAATTCCTGAATTACAACATCAGCCTTTGAGGCTAAATGTAAGTCAAGAACAGTTGTTTTGTGTTCAACTTCATTGTATAAATCAATTAGACTAACTGGGAGAAAAAATAGTTTGTACATGTGGTGGGAGTATTTAAAAATGATGAGATCACTTATTCTTGTGGGAAAGAAAGGCAATTTATTGCCTCAGGAATGTGGTGGGGCTTGCTAGGAGCTGCCTGGGAATTTATATTGTCTCCAAAAACTAGTATCCCTATTGAATCAAAGATTTTAGCGTATGTGTTTTTAGTTCTGAGGCTTATCTTTAAAAGGTGTTTTGTAGATCTCCTCAGATGAAGAACACAGACATCAGAAAGAGAGAACTTGTTTTGTGAGGTGTGTTTTCCCGCTAGTAGTTAGGTGTTTCTGTCCTTTATCAACTGTCCCTGTGCGTTTGTTTTGGTGCATAATAATTGTTTAGTTTTAGACACCTAGATGCATGTGATAAGAGCATTTGGTAAATTGTACAGAGTGTATTACATTCCTGAGGTGCAGTGGATGGGTTTATTTTTTTGGTATTTGTGAAGATGGTCACCAAGCTTTGCATTTGCTGCCCTGGCATGAGCTGGTTCTGTTGGGAACATCTGTTTGTGTAAGGAGAGTCTGCTCCTAATGATGAGCTTAGCAAAGTTGAGGGACTGTTTGAGAAATAGGAACAGATGTTCTGGAAAAAATATACAAGGTAAGATCTTTTTCCATGTAGGTTGTCATTTTTAAATGATTTCTCTGTAGAGCTTCCTGTGAAGGCTGTATGTGACATCTTTGATATGACACTGAAGTTTCTTTCTCTATTAAAGCAAATTGGCACATGGCATTCAGAAAACTCACCTAAAGCTGTCCATTAAAGTTAGTATACTTAACACTCCTGGTCTGCTCAACATGGTTTAACTGCTTGACATAGTTAAGCTGAACTCAAAATGATTGTTCTCAGCTTGTAGTAAGCTTTGATGACTGCTGCTGCTAAGAACCAGAGAAGAGCTTGAGTGTCTGAAAGCTTGTTAGTTTTTTTTCAGCCATATGAGATATCACTTTTTATGAAACTGGTATTGCCTTTATCTGGAAATCAAAGCTACAACAATATGACCAGTAATATTTCCAAGTTGTAGTTGCCTTTTTGACCATTTCTGAGAATTGAATTGATATTTTCAGAGAACATATTTATGCTTAAACATGTTTTTGTGTGATAATGACTTAGATTCCATTTTTCTGTATATGTGGTTATTTTTTCCAGTGTTCATCAATTTATTATCAGCACTGATTTTCATCTGCTGTTCTACCTTCAGTTACTTGGTTCCATGAAATCCTTCTTAAAGCTTAGATTTTGGTACCTTGAAAAGTGTTGTATCTTTAGTAGTCTTCATCTCAGTATTCTCCCGCTTTCTAGCTCATTTATGGATATGTTGAACAGCAAAATCTCTGAGGGATGCCCCTCGTAAACTTGTTCCACTGTGGAAAAAAAAAAATCCATGATTCCTATACTTTACTTGCCTTCTTTTAACATTAATCCACAAGAAGAGTCTGAGAGGAGAGAACATTTGCCAGTGAACTGCCACCTGCAAGGTCTGGCAGAGGCCACACGCAGATCTGTAGTATCCATTGCTTTTCTAGCTTCTTGGTTTGGTCTTTTCACAGTGCCTCAGTCTGCAGAGAAGGATGCTTAAGCACAATGTTGACATGGCCAGGCTGTCTTTTCCCTTCTTTCTAGTTTTGCCATTGGACTAAATTAATCTGAACAATAAGAGGAGATCATTTTTATTACAGCTATATGCCCCGTAGGTGAAAATAGGATTTTAACATGACTGAAGTCTAAAGCAAGGTATCGCTAGATAAATTAATTCTCATTGTTTCCAGGTTTAGCTAATCAACACATTTATTACAAATACTCCTTATTTAGATTTATGGTAAAGTTGTGTATCCCATTTTAACTGGAGAATAAAAATATGGAAAAACATGAAGATACTAGTATACAATAATGAAAATTTCAAGTCTTTGTTGAGATGGCACAAGAGTAGATACAAAGATGATGTTCCAGGAGGCCTAGTGTACCTAATTTAAAGAAAAACCTAACACAGTGGTAGGATTAGGATTAGTATGATAACTACAGTGGCATGATTGCTGGCTGTGGAATTACCTTTCCTTCCTTCATTTCCTTTAAGTGTTATTGAGGCTAACAAACCAATTTCAACTTCTGAAGTAAGTTGGAGAGATGATAAAAGTGAAAAGCAAGCTGAAGAAGAGTCTAAGCATGATAATATTTGTAATTCCCAATACTGCCATTTCCAAGCTCTGCAGCCTGATAAACGTGTGTGCAGCAGCTTTTGTTTGAAGCAGCAGTGACATCCAGCGGTGACAGCCAGTTAGACTAACCCAAAATCTGTTAATTAATAGATATCCAAAGTTCTTAAATGCTCATCTATTTGTAGTTGGCAACTCAGGACTATTTTACTTCCTGACCCATTTCAGCTTATCTTTGTTTTATTGTTTTCATTTTAGTAAAACAGGATTTTTTTTTTATTGCTGCATTGACAATGAGGTTCAATGAATGCCTCCAGCTGGCATTGCCTTTTCTGTTGCTCTGCATGATATCCTAATTGACTTACTATTCTGAAATTTGCTTGAGATTATGAACTGTATACTTTCAAAAAAGACTCTAGGATCATTAAGATTGCATAGTTGACTTCCTGCAGTGCATGTTAGGGATGAATTCGTGTTTACTGAGTGTTGGCAATAAGAGCTGAAACTCTGTATCCTTCTACTTTATTTCATTTTTAGAACCTTTTTATGAAGCAAAAATATCCAAGATTTGTAGCAAATAAAATAATGCATAATAGAAATCTTAAATCTCAGCTGGTTACAAATTGTTCTTCCTATATTAAATTTCTCTTCAGATTTATAATAGGTTTTGCTCAATTCTGTCTCTTGGTACTCCGCGTTACCACAAGACAAATGCAATTAGAGTGTTAATATAATTGTCACACTTACTAGAATATAAATTCATGGCAATAACACCTGTCTGGCATTCAGCTGCCCTCTAGATGTATTATATCAATTAGAAGGACTGACTCATTTTTAAATGCATACATTTTCAAAAATAATTTTAGCAGTTTGTGTGGTTGTTCTTTCCAGATAGGTAATGAGAGCAGAATCTGTTTCAGTTATATGCTAGATTCTTCTCTCATAATTTAGTGTTGTTAGGCCTGTACAATTTCAGCAATAGAGCTGAGAATACTGCTTGCTACTAGGGCTTTTCATACAAAAATACTGAAAGTAGCAGCTCAGACAAACTGGTTTTTTTTGTTTGCCTTTTTCCCTTGAAATATAATCTTTCTGTGATATTCGCAAAGAGACCGGTCCTGCAAAGTGAGGTGTCATGTCCTTACTCCCATTTTTCAGCATCATTGTTTTGTCGAAAGACCTATTCTTTTCTGAGCTGATGCAGGGACCACAGCTGAGCCTGGGTAGAAGGGTGCTAAGTGATACAAAGTGAAAAACAGACCCTATCACTAAATCAGAAATAGTTAGAGAACTATGCTTTTTGTAAGCTTTTTGTCTTACTCCTTGCAGGTTTGCTCCTTCAAAGGAATAGAAGATACAGGTCCCATCATCTTTAATATGGCAAGCTGCTAAGAGCCAGGGACCACGTTCACCCCATCTAACTTTAGGCATTTGAGTGAGGTCCATGAGCAAGGAGTATATTCTTTTCTCCCTCTGTGAAGGGGCAAGAGAATGAAGACAATCGGGTACCTACTAAGAGGTTTAGATCTTAAGTAGGCTGATGTGTTTTCTAGAGATGCAGATCCCTGTCCTTTAATTGTAGAAGATGCCTTGAATGACTGTGCTCTTAAGTTTGTCATACCAGGGCTTCAGGATATACTTCAGAGCATTGGCCTTTGCTTCTGGATTATGCAGCCATGAAAAATAGATTTATTCTAGAAATTGCCTATTAAAATGCTATTTCCCAAGCATTTACCTGATACGTTTGTAAAATAAAAATTACATCTTTAAGACCATTAACTGTTTTTACTTATGTTTTCAAACCATGCATGTTTTTTAACTAGATAACTTTATTTTAAACACAGTACAGCATTTGTTTTTCTTTTCCACTGAATCCATACAACGTTACACTTATTATAGCAAATTTTTGGTTTGTGATTATTGTTCATAGCACACTTATAGTGGTAACCAGTGTCCTATGTATTTTCTAATGTAACAGAACAAACAGTCCCTGACTTAGGGAAACCTTTCAGTCTAAAAAAAGATAAACCAAGACCCTCTAACTGTTTAGGTAAGTTTCTAAATTACTCATTCAACTGTTAGTGTTGTCTGTGTTAGATTCAATTTCTTTAATAACTTTGTGTGACTTGTTTTTGCACAGGGGAAAAAACCTACAAAGCAAAATATAACCAAAAAAAAAAAACTTCATGGCTGAAATCCAAGCCATTTATAACAACACAAGTTCTCTCATACTCACAATTTCAGCATGGCAGAAGAGAAGATCCCAGCACAAATCATAACATCGTCTGGAGAAAAGCCCCAAAGAGCCATTTCTTAAACCATTTTATCTTCAAATGTGCTAATATACTTTTATTTGTTATATATAGCGTATGTATGACTGTACAATAAACCCAAGAACCAATATTCCATTGGTTTAATGTAACTTAATTTGTATTTGCATCCCAATTACATGGAATTATAATGTTTTGTAACATATTTGTGCAAGGTGAAGTATATATAATTGTAAAGTCAAATCAAGTTTTGTTATAGAATCTTATCAAGTTTTTTTCTCTGCTTAAAACATATTCCAAATCCAAACAAATTAATGCACCACAAGCTTTATTTCTTTAGTACCTAATTGATAGAAGATGGACATTCTGCACAGCAAGGGCAAAAGCTCCTCTTCCTTACATTCACTGTAGGAGTTTCTAATTCTGTAGGGCATTTCCTTTACAGGCCTACATTTTTCTGGCAGTTTCCATAAAATTACTAAACCTGAAATCTTTACATGCAGGCAGCTCCTCAGTAGGAGGAACGCAAACTTGCTTAATTTATATCAACAAATAGTTTTTGTATGACTGTTGCCATGATTAGCATTATTGTCTATAAATAGGAAAGTAGAGAAAGAAAGGTGCCGTTCTTTTGAATAAGTGATAGAGATTAAGAGCTTATTAATTCTTTCCAAAAATTTAGTAGAATTTGTCAAAAAACTGAAGATGTAAAGTTTATTTAAAAACAAAATGTGCATACAGACATTTTACTTCCAAGTTTAAATAAAAGTCCCAGATACACCAGCAAAGATAGTCCCTTTAAAATTGTCTTTCCTTCCACTTCCTAGGTCAGCTAAATATATTCCTTACTAGTATGCTTACTCGTATAGCATTTACTGTGTGTTTTAACTCGTCAGAAGGTCGCATCATGGCCAGACGCATGCAGAAGTATGCAATGCAGAAAATGAAAGCAAGCAGATCATTTACAGCAACAAAGGCCTTCGTTCTAAAAGATGCTGAGCATCTGTAACTACCACTGACACCTGTGAGAATAAAATTTCAGATTATGGACATCACTAGAAGCTGGAGTTCAGTATTTCTCTGGATTAAGCAACTGCAAGAAAAATTGCATTCTATACCATATTACGGGGGAAACCATGAGATTTGCACTCTATCCCTCTCTCTTTAAGCTGTTTATCTTCAGCAAGAAATAAAAAGGATTTAATAAACAACTTAGGGCACTTGAGCAATGTCCAGTACGCTGCAGTTTGTATAGCATATATTTTGGTTTTCTTCTACACTGGACCTTAAGGAAATTTCCATTTTGTAATGGTTAGTTATTGAAATACCTTTTGCTAATATTCAGTCTCATCTCTCTAACATTTTCAAATGCTTCTCCATAAAAGAGGCAATCTACTGAAATTACTGTTTCCACCAAAATTGTTTACAGGAATACATGAGTGAGTTATTGGATGATGCTAAGCAATGATGCTAATACACTTACTGAAAATAAATGTAAGAATGGACTCCGTGCTCCACTTCTGGAACTGTTCATCACTTCTGGAACTGTTCGTCCTCCAGCTTAAATGAACAAAGCTCTGCTCAAATCAATTGAACTATGACTCAGTATCCATATTCAGTTTAAATGATTATCTGTAAAGATCACTGTTAGGTGCCAGTTTCATCAACTATTCCAATTATATTTGTTAGAATAAAAGTCCAAATGTGAACAATTTTAAATAATTCAAGGGAATAAAGCTGAAACATGGAAAGATTGGAAGTTCTTTTAGTTACATAGTGAAATTTGATACCATTTACAGAAGTACATCAGTCTATACCATATAAATGGAAAAGTGTTCCATCCCAGAAAGGACTGTCATGATTATTTGATGTTGTTGACCACAGTAGATAGCTCACGTCACTAATGGCCTTTTCTTCAGGAGATGTTAAGAGTGGATTATGGCAGAATTGCCACTGGGGTTGACTCTGCTATTTTTAACTCACTCAGGACTTTGGTTTCTAGTGCTATCTAGCACGTTTCACAGTTTTTCCTCTTCATGCTTACTGTGTGTTTAAAAGCAAATAATCTGCTTGTAGTTAGCCTTGCTAAGCAGGCCTGCAGATCCATCAGACTGCAGAAGGTTGACAGGGGCATACTTTTCCGAGCAGTTCAGTATAGCAGATTTACTAAAAGTGTGAATTTTGCTGGCATGCCTGATTACCTTACACTTAAGACCCCACAAAAAGATTATCACCGTTGTGTCTGGTGTATTGTCACAGCAAAAAAGTGGGTTCTAAAGGCACATCACAAATATCTGCCCCTTGAAAAGAGGTAGATTTTACTGCAACAGGTCTATAGAGCAGTTTTGGTCCCCTCTTGGATGTCCAGCCTCCTGAGCTCGCCTCCTGTCAAAAATGCCCTTTTTGACAAAGCCCTGCATCGGCTTGTGACTGCCACAATCAGTTTCTGTGAGAACAGTGACAACTGGTCCCCTGGAAGTTAAGTATCTGAAGCAGGCACAGGCCAGTCAGGGCCTGGTAGCTGCGATTGAGTAAGCCTGGTTGCTTCCTCCAGGAGCTTTTTCTGGTCATGGGTTAAGGAAATATTTCTTCTGGCTTAGTGACCAAGACCAGAACAAAACAGACTTTAAGCTCTAGCTTCCCTCGCTAGCGTCTTCTTTGTCTATTTGTTTTGTCATGGCATTTGTAATGCAGATGATCATTGTGAACAGAATGTTAATTTATTCCTGCAAAAATTACTACTTGATTTTGTGAGCTATTCTGTGGGCTCATGTGAATCTGCCACACTTTCATTTCATTGAAGAAAGATATACGTCCTAAGGCATTATCTTTGGAGAATTATGTGACCTTGTACAGCATGTGAAATGGACAGAGTTCTGATTTAATCTGGATATGGCATTCTATTCTAAATTAGAGCTGTACTTCTTTGTTGTGCTTTTGCAAAATAAGCAATTCCCTTTCTGAGGCAATTGCTCTTCTGAGACATTTAAAAGGAAGTGGGTGCAAGAAATCCTTCACAACAGTTTGAATGACTAGGCAAAACAGGAGGTTCAAGAGAACTAAAGGGCCTTGTACCAGTTTTCTATATAGAAATAGATTTCACATTTTTATTACCTAATATGAATGTTTATTTAGTAGTAAATGTGGTTACTTTCCTAGTAAAGCAGTTGACCAGGTCTTCACCTGTCTTAACCAAATCTTAATCAGTTTTATTTGGTGTCAAATAAGGAACATAATGTTGATGGTGCTACATAGGCTTATAATACAAACGACCTTGAGAAATAAAGCTGCCTCATGAAATGATTTGTCTTATGGCTGCTGAATTTTTAGTTATCCCTGAAAAGACAGGGACCATAGCAGAATTTTGAAAGTGACATAAAATTTTGGAGCAAAATGCAGCATAGAACTGTATGAAGATTTTCAGTCAGCCTAAACCTCTTATAAAACTTTAGCTTGGGAAGCAAGAAGAGGCAGGACCATTAAGTGAATCCTCTGCACCTGAATGAATTTCAGTCACTATAGATACATATTTTTCCTTGAACTAAGTACAACAGATATTTATAAGCACTTTGGAATTACTTGTTTATAAAGTACAAGCATTGCTTTAATTCCTGCAAATACGAAAACCATAAGATTAATCAGTAAGTAAAGAATGACTTTCTATCATTGTGTACTGAATAATGACAATTATCTATTTGGCAGAACATCATCCTAGGAAGTGGGCCTCTTCTCACCATCATTGTTTTGTCTTAATTTTTTTTTTTTTAAGACTTAAAAAAAAATTCTGTCTTTACTCATTTTGACATGCACAATTATTCTTTTTTTACTTCATTTTCATTGTCAAATATAAAAATAGACTTTTTACAGGCAAGATAGCTGTAATGAGTAAGACACCCAAATATTTCTTTTCCTGGGTCTGTTTTGTTATATATATGTACTTTTTCAGGCAGTTCCAAAGTAACAGAAGAAGATATTACAGAATGTCTTCTAGACTAGTAATAGATAACATCAGGTATTGTACACCTCTAAAATTTATTTTTAGACAACTACCTTTGTGATAAAAATCTTCTTCACTTGTAAGTGGTTGGTAGTTCAACACAGGCTACTAAAGATGAACCCACTGCAGACAGCTAGGAAAGTGCGAGCATCTGCTCTATTTTGCTGTAACTTACTGAAACTGGGACAAACAAGCTTGGCACTGGGGCATTTGGAACTCAACAGTCCCCAGCTGCTTTCATGGCATAGGAAACTTGCCATGAGACTACAAAAGCATCTATAATGCTTCAGTGATTGTCCTGGAATTCTTCACTGGCTTTGCAAATGTAACTTGAAGTTTGCCTGGCAATAAGCAGTAACAATCCTCTTGCTGGGCGGTTTCACAGAGCACAGAAAAGTTTTAAACTTTTCATTTCAGTTTATTTCCTGAAGACACGCACAGAAAGCAAGTGTCTCCTCGATATGAGAATTATTCAGTTTTCTTCAACAAAGAAAAAAAAACAACAAAAATCCATTTAAATGTATTAAACGATTGGATGGAATAAGATCAGAATGGCTGTCAATTATCATATCTGTTGCAAATTGTTATGGTGTCCAAAAATTACCTATTCTGAGTCTTTTTCCCCTTTGTACAAGCTCAGCTCTTTCTTTGCCTTTAGCAGGACATCATGCAATCTGTCAGGGAGCAGCAAGAGTGGGTTGCACTGCAAGGAAAGGCAAACCAGGAGCCAAGGGAAGGGCAGTGCCCCCTCGGGAAGGCCATGCTTTGTTCTGACCACTTTCTCAACTGTGGTGCACATGAATGTCCTTATGGCTCCTATTTATACTCACAGCCTGCCATGACAACCCATGCCTGTTTTATATATATATACACACATACACAGATATATAAATCCTTTTGTTTTTCATATGTCAATCCATTCTTATGTTTGTATGTACACATATATAGACACACAGTTCTCTTCCTTTACCTGAACAAGAAGAGCAGAGCAGGAAGAGGACCGATGATGGAAACCAGGGTCAACCAAGAGTCCAGACTGCCAGGCAAGTTTGCAGTGGTGAGGCAATCCCAAGGTCAAGTCAGCAAGGCAGGGTCAGGATTGGCAAGGTACAAGACTGAGCACAGCATGCCTACAATATAGCTCAGGCAAGAGCCTGAGCTTAAATGCAGCTTCCAGCCCAATGAGAGGAGCATGCAGGACTGGAGGCTCCAGCTAAGGCTTCTCACAGCTCTTTCTCGCAATTTGGCTGTTCTTACAGCAGTCTGATCCAAGGTCACACACCTGCACACACTCAGAGCTGATCTTGAGCACAGTCAGACAAACTCCTTGGTTGAGGGCAAGAAGTTGCAGAGTACTGTGGAGAAACATGGTCATAGACTGCTCAGGGCAATTAGAGCTTGTTGGTGCACTTAGGTCCATGATGCAAACTGACTGACCTCTGTCTGGGTCTCCAGTTCACCTTTTTCTGATAATGTGCTATGTTACCTAACAAATCTCATGAACTAGCATCTGTAAGAGTTTGCCTGCAGAACTCTATGGGCTAAATATGTGCACAGAATTCAGAGATACAGATTAAGAGCAACAAAAGTTACTTTTATAAGGGGTGTTCACGCTATTTGTGGTAAGCATCTAATTTTAGTGTGGCATGAATCTGACTACTCTGTGTGTCTCTAAGCAAATCGCCCTAAGCTTCTTACTGGAGAACTTGGCACTGTATTCATCTTCAGATGCTTACATTTCATCAGGTGAGTTGAATCCTAAACTCCAAAATAAATATTTCCTAAGCATAAACTTTATCAATCAAAACATTGTTGAGGTATAAGAGTATGTATAATATTAATTTTCTTTAATATCAATAAACTTGATAAGTGAACTCTAAGTGAACTTAGAGATACATTATTAAAGCAAAATTCTGCGTCTTAATATTGTAGCTGAAGTCAGGGGGATTTTAGAGGCTATATTCTGTATAGGCCCCATTTATAAAACTAAAAGATGGCTGACTTCTCTCCAAGTAACTTGCATCCACATGATAAGAACATAATTAATGCTTTTATCATCATCTTCAGTTACAATTTTGTATTTATTTTTTGATCTGATACTTTATTATTGTTTAATTATACTAGACTTTGTTCCTCCTAGACGTTCATGCAGTGTAATTGTTTCTTCATTGTTGCTTCAAAATCTATATAAAATGCGCAGATTATCATCTTTAAAATCTTTAATATTCCTCTTCTGTCACACAATTTCTCATTGAATATATAAAATGGGCATAAGAAATGCAATTTTGTTTAGATCATAACTAAATTCTTCGGAGAGATATGGTTTTCTGTTGTAAGCCCATTAAGCCAATGCTGTTCATCTACATCTAGCCCATTAATTTGGATTTAAGGAAAAGTTAATCTATAATGGAGAGCAAAAAAAAAAAATTATTTTGTACATAATTAATATCTATGGTAAAATAAATTAATTTTTCTCTGAGATAAATTCAAAACAATTGTTTATTTTTCTGCATAAATTTTCTAGAATTAGAGTTCTTCTACTAAAAGTCTCCACAGACTAAGCAGAAAATATCCGTTTTCTGCATTTTAGAGGGACTTCTTGTGCCTGGTAGTTCTCTACTATGAAAGTTTTTTCTGAAATACTGCTTGTATGTTTTTGTAGTGCACAGGTGTGAATCTAGCATGGGATTGGGTCTAGTGCAGTAGTATCAACAACATTTCATCTTACTGAATTTTACCGCACAGGCTGCTGTGCAGTAAAATGGAGGTTAGAAAACAGGTACTTCCGGTGGGCGGCAGAATTTATGAAACCTGGTTTACTGTGACTTTGTGTGCTGTGCTTGCATTATCCCATCTCTGGTAAACTGCAAGCCCTGAACACGCTTTCCACATGGCTAAGACATTCCTAACTGACCTCTGTCTTGTGCAGGTTCTTTATTATCATGGTTGGACACTGTATCAGCGTTTTCCTTAGTGGTGGTATTTATAAGGCCTGTCGCCTTGTGTCCAGGTAGATATTTTCATGAAACTTTAGGAAATAAACTGATTTGTGTCCTGTAGCCTTCTGTCAAATTTGGTTGAAATAGGGCGCTGAAGGTAAAAATTATTTAGGAGGAAGAAACTGTCAGATAGATAGACAGAGACATAATATGTGCAGTAAGATTTCTTACGACTCATTTCCTTAGGAAATAGTCTAAAATAAGGTAGTATTTTTGCAAAGATCAATTTGATTTCGACAGGTTTTCTAGCCAGTGCCAGAATCCAATCCTCTCTGATCAGATTCTTTTAGCTATTCCACACCTGAAGGGTTTAATGTTTAATATCAAAACTTACTTTTGAAGATAGTTGGTGTTACTTGAGATTTTTGATTTAGCAGAGTGATACAGCAGTATACTGAACTCACAATACAAGCATAAGTTACACTTAGCAAAATATAGCCATTGCAATATACAGTTCAATCACAATACAAATGTGATCCCTATTACTGGTCTCTATAATGTGCTCACTGTCACGACGCTGGGCATCCCCAGTCACTGAGAAGGAATATGTGGGTTGAAGCCAGCTCAAGCCCGTTGCTCTCTTTGAAATTCTTTTGTTAGTCATTGAGTTTTTATGCTCTATGTTGGGCTGAGCCACATATACGCTTTCCCCATGCTGGTCTGGCTAACTCAGGGAAACAGTCACACCCTTTTAATGAACTCAGGGAAAACGTTTACACCAGCTGATCCGCTCAACTAACATCACTGTTTAGATAAAGCAAAGGCCACCCTCTGGTCCCCTTTGTGTAGAGAGAATTCAGCTTTCTGTGCAACAGCTGTGGTCAGTCACTGCCTACAATCTTCCTGAACTTCATGGGCGCATTGCCCTTGCCCATCTCCTCTGAACCTTCTTCCATTGTAGGGGTTTATTGGTCAGTCACAGCCAGAGTCTGGTATAACTGGTCAGCATTTGCCATGGAGTGGGAATAGATGTGAGAGCATAGGGCTAAAAAGGAAAGAAACTTGACTAAAAATCTGAATGTTTCCATCATGCACAACACACAGGAGAACAGGGCTTTGTGTTAACAATACCTGGCATGGTGAGTGGTGGAGGAAGTATCAAGTCTTCATTGAAAGCATACAGAAAGGGAGCATTTTCATGGTACCTGGCAAGCAAACATCTATTGACAATCTCTTTTCTTTTTTCTTGTTTTTTTGCAGGGGAGTTGGGCTTGTTCTTTTGGCAAGAGGTCTTGTGAGCACTTGGAATTGGAGTCAGCTTGCTTTCCTCATCTGTATTTTTTGTGACTTGTTACAGTACCAACTCATGTTTAATAATTTTCTGCATTATATTTCTAGAGAGCAGATAGGAGCACTCCAAGGATATTCCATCTTTTGGGCACCGTCATTTTTCTCCTCATCTGTGACAATAAATGAATGCCAGCTCTGTGTTTCCTATGCTGAAGAATGAGGTTATTGATGTAACCTTCTCTTTTTACCTGAAATTAAGTTTTGAGGGAAGATTTTTAAAAGTGTTTTGAGATCTGGCAAAGAATGGTTTACTTTATTTCTAATGGTATCTTTTGAAAAAAAGCGGGTACATTTCTAGGTGGTATGCAAAGCAATATACTAGACATGCAGGGAGTCATGAACATTTAAAACTGCCTGAGGATTTGCTTCTGCGTGATCTGAGTAATATAAACCACTCTTCCCTGAAGAAGGTAGTTGTGTTGTGAATCCCCAAATCTGCTATTATTTATGGTCATCTGAAAAGGTGGGATACTGACTGTGAGATAGGTTCAAGAACAGGACCTAAAGGAACCAATGAATATGTTATTTGAATCATTTATTATCTAGCTCTTGCATATGCTAGCCTTGAGCAGCATCACTTATTCTGATTCCCAAAAGACTCATATTTTATATCCATTACAAGATAAGCAGCTGACAGAAAATTGGTGATTTTCAATTATGTTTCTCTCCACTGCATTTTTTACATATAGATTAAGTCAAATCAAGTGCCTTATAAGTTACAAAACTAACAACACCATATGTACTGTCATGTTTTCTGCAAACTCTGAAGAAAAAAAACATGTAGGTATTGCATTAGGACTGCCACTCATTATATAGTAGGTTTGTTTCCTCTAAGCTATTGCACATGGCAAAATTGCATCTGTGGGAGAAATCTTTATCATCTGCTCCTCATTGTTCACCCAGTATACTGGGGGGAGAGTTTATGAACAGGTCCCAGAATAAGAGATGCCATGTATTAAAACTCGCCTGCAGGTATTTGCAATAGTCAGCTTAGTTCTGAAGGTATATATTTTTATTAAAACCAAGTTTATGGAATAGCAAGAAGCAACTCTCTTGTTTGGCATAAAATAGTTTAAAGGAAAGCTTGGCAAACCTTTGCAGGAAATGAGCTGTATCTAATCCGGTTTGATATAGTAGACAGTGTATTATTAAGCCAAATCACTGTGTTTATTTCTTCTTTCTTTGTACTCTTGGCCCTCAGGCCAGTACCCTTCCTTCCTCCAAGCAAGTTGTAGAAGGTTTTATAATTGCAGGGATCAGTAAACCTTCCCCTTGTCCCCTCGCCTTTTCTGCCCTCACTGCCTCCCAAGTTCATGCCAACACTTACTGCTGAATAAGATGCAGCAATCCATTAAAGCCCATCTTACTGAAATAATGAACTGGAATAACTTGCCAGAGGGAAAGCCTGTTTTGTTAAGATACCAAAAAAGATCCATAGACCAAGTCCACAGGGCCCTAGTCTTTTTGTCTACTCCCATCAAATGCAAAGGAAAAGAACGGAAAATGGAACAACCACTAGGAGGCTATCCTAATTTTATTTTGTAGCTTCCTGTATTTTCAGCATTAAATCCACTTTCCCTTTTCTTCCAGTTGTGTTTTCTGTCATCTTTCTGTCATCTTCTGTCGCATTTCTTCTTCCTTACTTTCCTTGTGGAGTGGTGCTACTCAGCTGAAAGATAGTCAGCTCCTGTTAGGCCTGCTCAAGGACATGCAATTTATTTTTGCCTGTCACCTGTTGAAATAAGAGTGGAGATTTCTTTTCTGCCAGCTGAGGAACCCATCAGTAACACAAAAGGAGCAGCTCTATCACTGCAGGGGTGAACAATAGTTACAGACATCAGTTACTTTTTATCTGCTTTGAGACAGGAGGACAGATTGTTCCTTTTAACTCTACCTAGTAACAATGGGGCAGAGTCTGTTCCCTGCTTAAAATAAGCTGCTCTCTTTTATCTACTAAAATGTCATTTCTGACCCCACATCACTCTATTGAAAAATGATTTAAAAACAAAATTATACCAGTTAAGACATAGTCCTAATTTTAATGCTGCATTACTCTGATTTTATATAACCTCATAGAGAACGTTGAGTAACTCAGTGGTAAATCAGGCAGCTTCTCTACACATTTTCAAAATCTGGGATTCACTTGGGCTGCCTTGGCTGAGAATTTAGGTTATAGCCTGGAGCCATTACTCTCTTCTTGGTACAGAAGAGAGAAGAAACAGCCAACATATTGCTGATTTCTTTTCTTATCCTCCACTTGTTTTACTGCAGTTAGAAGCATTGTAAATATAAATGAATGCTTGCAGTACTTTCAGTTTGCATTAAAAGGAAGGAGATAGAAGAAAAATTAAAGCTGTAAGATTTATAAGGTGACTACAAGCCAAGAAATCTGAAGAATGCAGTGGTAATTTTTTAAGCTTTTTTATTCTGTTCTTTTTATGCAGCATCACGCTGACCCTTGGCAGGATATTCCCTATTGAGACAGTGTTTTTGCAATCTGTTAGCCTTCTTCAGTCTTTGCCAAGTGTTGGTAGTGATGGTTTTCAAACACCCTTTCCAGTGATGGAATTTCATATAGCCTTTTCCTTTTCTTTTAGTCCTTTCAGAAAAAGTACTTTCTGTCCTGGTTACCTGGTAACATCAGCAGTGCAAGCAATGTGGTATGTTGAACTAATTGCCAATTAAATAATAGACAAGGCTAAGATCTAACAGAAGATCATTATGCACAGTTCATTAACTGCATTTCACAGAACCAAAATCATGCCACAGGATTTTTAAAAACAGATTTAAGGGAATGCACAGTTTCTTCCTTAATACTGAATAACTAAAGAATGGAAAGATGTTCAAACTGGCATTTCCTGGGCTTTTGAATTCTTCCTCCCTTCTGCTACATATCTGTACAAATCAGTCATTTCTGAGGGTTAGTTTACCTTCTCAGAAGAAGTGACTTTAAAAAAGACAAGGGGATTCCTGGGGATAATCAATACCTTTGTAACATTGTGTGTAAAAAATGCTTTCTCTGATGCTCAATCATAATAAATTAGGAACTACTAAATAAGAATGAGGAAAACTCTACAGATGCCTTTCAGACAGATACTGAAATATTTGAGTGGCTTCACAGAAAACCCGTGAAAATAACTAAAGTATCAGAAAGCATGCATTATGGGGAGGGAACCACACCAGGGAGTACTTAACATACAGTTAGGGCCTGTAGAAAACTAAAAGTACTGCAAAAGAGAAATTTTCAGTTTAGCAAGTAAAGGTGTAACAAGACTGGTTCTTAATGCTAGACGAATTTAGACAAGAGGTGGAATGGGTATGCATGTGTGTATATGAATGTGCTTAAAAGCAGACGAAAATGGCCAAAAATATAAAATGAGACATTTGAAGCAAGTTTTGTTTGGGGAATGAGTGGAAGTATAGAAAGTCTGAGAGTGAGCAGAGTTTGATCTAGCATAATGAGGTTTTGAAATAAAAGTGTTAAATGCATGGGTAGAAATGGGTAAAATTATTAGTAATAGGAAAGGAAGGAGCCCCTTAAATAACATTTGGAACATATTTGGTAAGATGCTGGTACAGTCCATCTATTCCAATGGTTCTTTCTAGTCTTATAATTTCTGATTTCATAGCTTGTAGTCAGGATTGTAATGAAACATAACTTGCAGAGTTCTGAGAATTTGGGGCCTCCTCAGCTGCATGTAGAATGACAGAAAAGACTTGTAGTTCCTGGTTAATGTCAAATTATACTGTCAGTTATACTCCTCATTTCTTTTGACCTTAGTGGGAGTTGCAAACACACAGCTGAGAGCAAAATTCAAATCTCAATTCCTTGTCTTCTCAACTGAGGTAATATATTTCTCAATGTGACTCTGCCATTGCTAAGCTAATTTTTACAAAAAGAAGTTGGGAATGCAGTTGTAATTTGCTTACTGGCTACCCAAAAATCTCCCTATAAGGTTATCCATTTTCTCTAAATTTTTGCCCCATTCTCACTGAACTTAATGCATTTCAGAGCAGAATCCTTATTATCAGTTAGCTTACTACCAAGAACACTGACATGCATCTTATCATTCCATAATAATAGAGATATTAGAGCACTGTGTGTTCCATGTTTGTCATTGTAGTGTTTATATTCTGCAAGGAATTTTGATAGTAAAAGAGAGAACATCTATGGGAATGCAGAATGTATTTGTCTGTATAGATACTTCAATTATTTTTATAATAGAACTAAAAGCCTATCTTTAATGCTTTAGGAGAATCTTTAAAGTTGGAAGTATCAAGATGGAAACTTCTCAAAATAAGCTGTTTGACTTACGGTCTATTGCTTAAATGTAAAAATTACTATAAAGTTAGTTTTTTAAGAGAGAAACAGTGACACCTAGCCATAATATGTTGAGAACTATTTTTAAACTTACTGATGAGGGAATGCTGAGTGTCTGCTGCTTCTAAAGATCTTTTTCATCCAGTTAGTTCATTGGATTGAACTTGCTTTTAAGATAGTAACATAATATTGTCTCAAGATCTTTTGTTACTGATACAGCTATATCAAAAAGGTTTTTTACAATCAGTTCTTTCTGTATTTTTGGTTTCTTGGTCAGAGCTTTGTTTGCGTAGTTTGTGGTATTCAAACCCAAAATAGATTGCAGGTGTTTTGCCTGTTGCTTTTTAGGAGCTATTAAAATTGCTGCTCGCTAAAAATGGTCTACCTTGAACCTCACTGTAGCCTAGCAACTTAATCTGTGGCCTAATAATGGCCTTTCCTGAAAGCACTAAAAAGAGATGCTATCAAGTGGAGTAATTAAAGATCTCAAAACCTAAGTATAATAGGTAAGCTAAGGAGACAAGCATTCGAGTGAACAAAACCTTTTGAAAAAGACTAAAGGTTCTGTCTTTTGGAAAGGTAGCAAGACTTGCCAGTCTGAAAACGAAGGCTCCCACTGCAGGGAAACACTGCGCCAGAACATCATTATCTACCTTTGTACTATAGCTCCAGTTCTGAAAGGCTGAGAGAGCTCAGAGCTTCGTAGGTCAGTAAATTTCAACCAGTTACCTCAGTGCTAAGTTTAGTATTTTATGCTTAGCTTAAATGTACCTTTAAAGGAAGTATTTAGTAGTTATTTGAAGACCTCAAGAGCTGGGAATGTCACTGTATTCTTTGCTAAAAAATTCACCATACATCCAGTCTGAACCACTCTGGCATCGATTTCCAGCTTTTTGTTCCTGTTATGCTTTTCTCCAATAGATTAAAGGATCCTTTTGTATCCAGTATTTTTTCCCCATGGGAAAAATATGTCCTGTAATCAGGTTGTTCCTTAGTCTTCATTTTGGTATGCATAACAGGTTGAATAAGGGAACAAGCAAAGTGCTTGCTGTAGGGCTTTTTCTGCACTCCTTTAGGGTTTTCTTTTTTACATCTCCCCACACTTTTTTTTAGTCTCTTTTAATAAATATAGTCCAGCATCATAATTATTTGCAGTGTTTCAATATCAGTCATGCAATTCCACATATGGAGAAAATTCACATCATAAATATACTTCTTAATCATGTTATACCTAAGGGTCACACAGTTCCTTTGGCTGCAGCATTGTCCTGGAAACCCAAATTAAATTGCTTGTCTACTGTCTTCCCTAGATCCTTTTCATAGTTTTTGCTTTCCAGAATGCAGGCCCATTGTGTTTTATGACCTCAGTAATTTATTCCTTACTGCACTGAATGCCTTCGTTTTCTAAGTATTGTAGAACACTGTGAGTGCCTTGTTCTTGTTGTTAATTTATTATTTTGCCAGACTTTTGTCTTCTGCCAGTATAACAGCAGCAATTTTACATTTACTTCCAAATAACAAACATTATCAAGCTGAACAGGTCAAAAATGTCTTGTTAAATGTAATTTCAGTTTTCTTTCTTCAGTTTTATTATGTGGGAAATATCCAAGACTTAGGTGCTTTGATTTTAAAGTGTAGTTGTGTGCCTGCCTGTTAGAGTGATCAATAATGTTCAGAAAGGAAAGACATCAGAAAGCAAGTTTCCTAGGTTAAAATAGCCCTAAAATATAGTCACACAA
Organism: Apteryx rowi; assembly: GCF_003343035.1. Taxonomy (NCBI): domain Eukaryota; kingdom Metazoa; phylum Chordata; class Aves; order Apterygiformes; family Apterygidae; genus Apteryx; species Apteryx rowi. The sequence continues at coordinate 450,842 of NW_020448285.1, forward strand.
AGATACTCATTAAAATGTATTCTTGAGTTGAAGGAAACTTTTACAATGTCTTCTGTAAGATGTTAGCAAGAGCTGTCAGACTTCTACGTGTGTGTTCTTTAAGATCTATCATGTGTCTGTTGGGAGTTAGGAAGAGCAAAGGGTTATACACCCCATAAAATGAAAAATGAATCGAAATTTGCAAAATCACTAACTACAAGTTTGTGGTTTAAACACTAGAACCATCTTCAAGGTATAGAGTCAGTTGATTTTAGTCAAATTCATCAGTTTGTTTCATAATTTAGTACATAATCACTTCCAGATAACTCTACTTAGACTTTAAAAAGGTTGATTACTTGATATATACCAATGTGAAGACTTAACTGATTTGATATTTTAAGTCTAATTTTGATGCTAACTTGTTTGTGTAACTTTGATTTGCAAATATGTTGCTTTACTCTTAGTTAATTTAGTGTTAAGAGCTGTAGATTGTTATTATGTTTTCTATATTTTACTCTAGTTAAATGGTTTAAATCAAATTTATGAGACATATGATGAGTCATATTTATTTCAGAACATAATGAAGACCCAGAACTGTTGCTATCAGTATTTGCCGTGCTAACTGACAAGGGACTGTATGCTATCTCTCTTTAACAGCTTTTTGCTGCTTAAGAGTCCAAATAACAACATGCAGAAGTTTGGGCATTAGATCCTTGTGATAGCTCACAGATAATGAAATTTAAGCTCTTCAATATTGCCAATCCATTTCTCTGATTACTATTAAAAAAAAAAAAGCCAGGTTGCACCATTAAAATAAACCACTGAATCTGAAACAGTAATGTAAGATGCCATCTCTCAATCGAGATAACAAGCCATACTGAAGGTCACGACTTGTCCAATTTTAATATCTTAGAAGAGAAATTTTCAGTTACTCCATCGGCACAGAAACTATTAAAAATTGCCTCTGTGACCTAGAGCTACTCTGTGTTAATGAGAAGAACAAGCTGATACATAAGCCTGTGTTGCAAAAGACCTGGTGAGTTTAATTGTATACTTCAGATATTCTGCAGGCAAAGAACTATATGTATAGCCCATATTTAGAAGATTTTTTTCATATTGTTTTTGCTGGCTGTCATGTGAATTAGAAAATTGTCTCATCAAATAAAGGAGACCTCCAAAGTTCTCAGAATTTTTCAGAACATAATTAATATTGTGATACAAATGCTATATATTTTAAAAATGGTTTATTGTAATATATTGAGAAATAGAATGACCAAATTTATGTTGCCATAATGATTTATTTGACAAATGCATTAGCAGGCCACAGAATGTATCACACAGCTGGTTTTGGTAATTATAAATGTTAGTCTCTCTCACATTGCCTTTTTATATGTACCAATAAGGCATGCTAGGCTACTTTCTCATTTTATCTTTGTCAATATAAAAGCACAGGGATGCCAATGAAAGTAATGATGTTACTCCATTTTCTGATTTTGGTTGCTGTGAGTAGCATTTTGTCTGTTATTCTCTTCTAATTTCAGCTATACATTAGGGAGATAATTCTATCTATTTTTCCGAGATAAAGTGAATGTGAAAGGTACTTTACATGCCTCTCCAGTTAAATTAGCTCAATTGAATATTTGAGGCATTTCAGAAAACTTGAACACTTTGGGGAAGAGGTGAGGGGGAAAGACAAAGGCAAGCATGGAAGAGAGTATCCATAAAAGTTTGTAATTTAAATTATTTGTAATTGATTTTTTAAAAAAGGTTTAATACATGGATACTGTTAATTCATAGATGCACTACCATATCACCTAACATATCAGAACATGTACTTGACTTTACTGAACAGAACAATGTCTGCAGGTGATGGTGTGGTTTTCCCTTTCTTTACATCTTGAATATACTATCCTTCAATATTGGGGCCAAGAAATGAAAAACGAGAACTATTACTTTTGTGTGAGTATTTAACAGTACAAATGATTAGCTGTGGAAATTTAAATGACCACCTTCATTTGTTGAGTACTCTCTACCATATCTAACTTCCAAATCTAAAATAATTGAATTTAAAAAAAAAGAGAAATTATATTTTCTTACCCAAAAGTTGAGCATCAGATATTTAGAAGCATCACTGGCTGGCCATAGTATGAACAAAGTATGAAGAAAGTATGAACATAATAGGGGCAGACACTAAAATTTCACTACATTTTTCACAAAGTTTTAGTAAGCAAAGGCCATGAGCATCATGATGCTGGAATTCTCTTTAATGCTGAAAAACAGGTTTAGTAAACACATTAACCACAACATACCATATGGATTTTCTCATACACTTTCAAATTAAAGATGCAATGAGACAGTAAATCTCACAAAAATAGCATGCATATTTCGAAAGGGTTATCTCTTCCAGATATGCCGTATTATCATTTTCATTATTCTTATTTTGTAAGGAGCTCCTAAACAGAAAAGGCCTGTGTCGGAAAACATATATTCCTTCATTTGGATTCTTCTAAGTCTTCGTCAGAAATATAGTAAATACAGAATAGGTGTGCAAGAACTCTTGGTAGTTATTTAATGGAGTCAATAGTTACTCTATTTTATTGCTTGGAAGAAACTGGATTTGTTGAAAGATGTTATGGAGTTACTTTGCAATCAACATCTGATAAATGACAAGGATGTTTTGATTTCTTGGCATGTTGCCATACTAAAAAAGCTTCTGTGAAAGAATGCACTCATATATTACATTCAACAGAGTGCTAATCACCTAAATTATCCTTAACTGTTTGAAATTTGTCTATTGGAAAGAAATTTCTTAACAGTGCAACTCTGATATGTGAAGAAAGGAAATGTCTTTTTTTGTGGCTGACTTGCCTAATCTATATTTATCTACATATCAAAATGTATTTTTTTGTCATAGCAATATGAAACTTGGATCAAGATCTCTAAAATGCAGTTTTCTAGGCTTGAATCCTGAAAACTGATGAGTGCCTCCTGTGATTTTGCTGTATGTGTTCATCTTATACTTAAATATTTGCAGACACTTCAGTAGATCAGGCCTTTGGCTCTCATATATCTGCTTGTTTTTTTTATTTAATGTTTTTTGCCTTAATGTTTAAGAATAAAAAGCAAATCAGAGTGGTTGGTGTCTATAAAATCAAGTGCTTCTCTCTTTTGGCTTTATTTATAGATGTATTTATTGCTTAGATGTGGTATTGAATGATTCTTTGGATTCAGTCATTAAACTGATTATTCATACTTTTTATAATATAATAATTATATTTTTGCACAACTTTTTATACAAGTACATATTTTATACAAGTACATATATTACAAAGAAAAGCTCCTCACACAGTGCATTTTCAGATCTGAATGGCACTCTCATGAAGCTAATCCTGCATATCATTATGGAAATTTGGGGTGAGATTCATCTCACCAAACTTTTAGATGCTTCTGTTACGGGTTGCCAAATCCAGTAACCTGCTAGAGATGAGACTGCTGCAGCTCCATGTGCCTGGGTCCAGCCAGCAGTGAGGCTGAGCATGTGCCCATGTGGGCACACAGGCCCCTACACGTACACACACGCATACGTATGTACATGTCTGGCCACATAGATCAATACAGGCAGAAAACACAGCACTCCTGCAAACACAAACAGCACCAACGGCCTCATCCTGTTCCCCTCTCTGGCTGATCAGGGTGAAAGCCTGTTAGTGGAAAATATATGTACATATATATCCATATGTACAATGTGGATCCTTCCAGTAGACACCTGGGCTATCTAGTAACTAGCCCCTGGTCTCACCAGTTGCTGGCACTGGCTGCTCTGATTCCTGATCGAGCCTCTGCTCTGGAGACGGAGGAGAGTTTTGCAGAAAAGCAGCCTCTACCATTTTCACAGGAAGGCATGAAGGAATAGAAGGGGCTCAGTATCTTGTGGATACTCTCCCTTTCTCTCCCTTCCTTAAAAAAACTAAAAAAGCAGCAGATTGATCTATTTTCACCTTCTGCTCACTGGCCTGACTGTGGCCTGCTTGGTGGGACCTGGAGGCAAATGTGGGCTTTCGGGGGGGACAGATCTGGTGGGGAGACAAGTAGGATATTGTAGTCACAAGCTGCAAGCTATGCCTTCTCGCGTGCTGGACTGAAGGATGTACGTCTAATTAACAATTAATTCTGTTTTGGGGAAGAAGTTGGATTTACCTCTCCTCAGGGAGGTATTCGGCTCTTGCAGCAGGAGCCAAAGTCATCTTACTGTGCACTTCTAGAAAAAGGTGACAGCACTGTAGCTATGCTGCAAATATTAGGTCTGGGCAGAAGAGTTAAAAGAGGAAAAAGGCAGATCTGGTGTTTTTTCTGATCTCATTGTTTTTGGATCAGTGCCATAACCTTGGGGGAGTTTCTGACACATTTCAATATTGGAGACTGGTGATGCTCACTTTTTATGGAAAATCATAAATTTGAAAAGCTCAACCTTGATAAAACTCTCATAACATTTGTAGTGCAAAGCTTACAATATGGGGAATTCATAAAGTATTTTAGAAATAAAAACAAGGATTTTGGAGTTTTTTAAACTGTGAAAGTGCTTGTATAAAGTCAACAAGTAGGACTAATACTTTCCACACTGCTGTCACAGACAATAATCTGCTCTCATCAGTAATACTTCTCAGCATCTCAAAAATAAATCACTGGTAGTATTTATAGAGGTGGTAGCATATGTGTAATTAAAATTCTCCTGTTCTTCCATTTGTAAGAACCTGCTTTTAATTGCCTGTAGTTCTACCAAACTAACCATTTATGATGGAATTTTCAATGTTGTTTTGCAAGCAGCAAATATTTGCTTCACTCTTGGAAGTTATAATGAGGTGAAAAAGGTTGCCTCACTCATTGAAGTGAGACTTAAGCTAGCAAGATTAAGTCATAGAACTAGATGACTTTCCAAGATCCTTTCTAACCCAATTTTCCACGATTCTAGGTTGTTCAAAATTCTTGAATCTGATTCACTGAAGGTATGTTTTCATTAGCAAATACTGTTACTCAGTGGGAGCAGACTAGTAGAGCAAAACATCTGATGCTGAGGATCTGAAGTTTTTATTTTGCTCTTATTAGGAGGTTTACTTTAGATGAACTCTAGTCTGGTCCTTTGGACTGAATACCCATTAGCAGTTGGAGCACATTAGGTGCACTTCTGGATGCATCTTCCCATTCAACTTAATGTAAAACAAAGACAGTTTTTGTACTTGGCGACCACATAAGAATGTATACCAACAAATGCTTCAGTGGAGGAGATCAGGAGATTTGCTTCAAATGCTCAGTCTATGAGAAATCCCCAGCTCAGTTCTTCTGAACAGAATGTAACTTTGGGTAGGAAACATGCACGCTTGTTGTTCTGGCAGAAAATGTCAAAAATTGGCCAGGTTATATTTCGAAAAAGTTTAGTTCACACATGTTCTACAGAGATTTTTTTGGCTCTTTGCAGCTCCGTTTTGTGCACCAAATATGCTCCAGCTCATTGGAGCAGAGACTGATAAGGACTTTCCCTGTATTTGTCTTCAGGCTGTTGCATCCACTACATGTTGGGTACTCTTAATAGACTAGCTGCAAATGTCCGTGCTTTGAGAAGGAGAATAGACATAACATATGCTATTGTAAATAAAAATATAATAAAATATATACTCTCAAGGAATCAAATTAAGGATGTAGAGGCAAATGTTACTGCCTCTTGCACTTGCTATTTTTTTGAACTCATGATTTTGATAGCTTAATTTATTTTTAACAGCTGTATGTGTTTGTGTGTATTTGCACATAAAATGTATGGAGACATACTCATCATTCGATATATAGTATTGTCATGTTTTTCTCATTTGGGTATCATGGGATCTTTCCAAAACACCCTCTGTTTTACATGATAGATACCTGACAACATCTCCAGAAACTGGTGATTTCTTCTGCTGACTCTGTAGCAGAAGCCCTTGAAAAGAGGACAATTTTAAGTTTTCTTACAATTACTTCAGATTTAATTATTTTAAGGAGGAAAAGGCAGTAATTCTGTGTTTCAAGTGGTAATTAGAGCGAATGGATGCTTGCTACTAGTAAGACAATATAACTTTCATTTATGGTGTTCTGTAACATATGGTTCTAAAGACTGACATATGGGCAAACAGCCATCGAGGTAATTATCTGATCAGTTATCTATAAAAGTATGTAGAAAGTTTGAGGGTTTTTTCTGAGTAAGATTTTTATTTTTAGTTTTCAAAGAGCTTTTGAAAAAGTTTTTGTGTAAGTGCAATCATGAAATCAGTATTTTTTCCTATTAGCGTGGAAAGATCTGATTTCTGATGTCTCTCAGGTATAGCAGTTTTAATTCTGGAAGCCATCCAAAGGCTGTTCTAATGGTACACATCAATGCATTTCCCCTAGTTGACTAAGCATTAAGAGATATCTCTGTTTGTTCTATATGCCTCTGAAATTATATTGCAGTTGATAGAGAATATGTGTATGAAAAGTATCAAATCATAATTAGCAGATGACAAACTCCAAGCCTTCCAAAAACTCTGTGATTCTGAAGACAACAGAAAAAATATTTTTGTTACAGATAGTGAAACCTACAATAACAATCATTTATCTTTTAAAATGTTAAGAATACAACAAAGTCTGTCTCATAATTAAGTATCCTTGAAAAGTAGACTTTAAAACATACCAGATCTTTAGTTCCATCATATTGAGATTAAGAGTATTTGAAGTGGTGTATGGCAGCTCAAACCTGTAAAAAATGACCATGGATCTCCCCAATTCTGAAATGTATAAACTTAAAACCAAAAGGCACAAATAACATATTATTCCAAAATCTACTAGCAAATTCTAGTAAACATTGAATTGATTTTCCTTTTTTCTCCTGTTTGTAGCTGCTTGCTAATCTAATTCGAATTGTTTATTCACAGGATGAAAGAGATGTTTTTAAGCATTCTCAACAGTTGCAAGTGATTGATGTAAAAAAAGCCACTCTGATTTAAAGAGAGTTGCTAGGAGACATGCAGTTTGAAGATGAAATCCCCCACTGAGCTTGTCTTTAGCTGTACAGGAGAAAGTATGTTATAGGGTGTCCTGAGTTACAGATTATATGAATAAACAGTTAACCTTTTATAGATATAAATGTTGGAGTGAGGGAGGGGACCCCGGAGTAACGATGAGTCTCAATATGAGTATGGTCGTTCTCCTTTTATTAGAGCTTACACAAAGTATATATATCATCAAGCAATACGCATGCGTTAGCAATAGTTACATGATTGGCTACAGTYTCTGTCCATACGTATAAAGCGGATACATGATTGGTGCAAAGTTGCTGACTATGCTCCATCGACATTTATGGAACCGAGTTCCGTCCAGACTTGTTTACCAGGTTTGTGAATACCTTCCTTTGTAGTGCTCAAGGCCGCTACACGGCCACGTTCAGCAGGCCTCAGCAGGTTCGCYTGCCTTGGCCTACATAAGGCCGCTTTCAGCAGGYTCGCTGGCCTTGGCCTAGATGCCTTCCTCTACCCCGAAGACGGGATTGCTCATCCCAATCAGAGCATGCCCGCTCTCAATTAACCATTCCTCCACATATAAATACATCTGTTATGAACTTACTGAACATATGTGATTCATTCCCATATCTTTATTTTAGTGATAAAAACAAGATATTACTAAATTCAATAAAATATTAAAATCAGATAGAAAAAACAACAGTGGTGTAAAGGTTTTCATATAATCTCATTTTCAATTTTTTGAAATGTCATATAAAAGTTTTCTTAGAATTAAATCTAGTGTATTTAAGATTTAATTTTAAGATAATGTTCTGAGTAGTCAAAGGAACCAGCATAACAGTTCTTTTCTGTTTTAAAATTCAACAGAAGAAAACCTCCAAATGATAACAAAAATTATACACTCGAATTCACTGGAGAAGATTACTTTGTTGTCACTTGAAAGTTAATGGCTAAAGTAACAAAAAAATCCTCTGTATTGTATGAAAGAATGTCCAGTTTTAATAATGAATATTTATTTGTATTCATGGTTGACTTTTTTTCATTGAATGATCATTTCTGAGGAAAAACTTCATGTTGGTTTTAGAACCTTGGATATATTTGCTTATTTTGGATTCAAAGTTACACTAAATAGACTTTGAATGCTGAAAAGGGGGAGATGCAAATGAAAGCAACTTGAAAGTATAGGAACAACGTGGTAGTCTGTTCTGTATGATATTCTGGGTTTGACAGGAGTTTTATTGATTTTTGTTTGCTGAAATTTTTTACCAGGCAATCTTTAAGCAGCATAGCCCTTGCAACATGCTTTCAAAGAAGTGTGAGCAATGGCTGTGAATTATAGCAGCGAGTGATCTTTTTCTTATTTATTACCCAAGAAGAAAGAACAGCCAGTTGCTGATAGAGCAAAACATGTGAAAAGGACTTGGAGGACTGGCTGCCTGACCCTTTGCTACTGACACGATGATTAAAGACAGTGTTTAAATACCTCTAAGCCACACTTCGTTGTCTGAAGGTATTTCAAAGCAAAGCCTTTTTGCAGCTCAGTGACTCAACAAAAATAACCAATCTGTATTAAGAATTAATAGTAAGGCCGAGCTGTTGATCTTACCACAAATTAGGAGATGCCTAACCTTCCTAAAAGAAAAATAAATGTTTATAATAGCAACACCAAATGACCCTTTGTTACAGAGTCATTGACTACCTGCAAAGATAAGATAGATGTGTGACCACTGTAAAACTGTAGTAGGGAAAACAATTAATGTAGATTCATAATGAATTTTTGAATGCAAATAAGAAAAATAAGATGTCTCATTAGTTGCATGAAATATTTGAGAGGACAAAATAACAGAAAGCCAGAAGAAAGTATGAAAAAAAATGGAAAGGATCGTGTAGTAAGCAAGCAAAGGTCCCGTAACGTTCCTTAATTGCTTAATTTGCTAACAAAAAAGCAAAAATGCCTACTGAGCACCTGACTGAAGAAGAAACTGATAATTAAGGTATTAATTCTTTGAGGTGTAACTATAAAAGAAGCAGGAGAGTTAAATTCACAGTGTGTTTAACTACCAGCATATTGTCCTACTTGAAAAAGTGGTGCATTAAAAAATTACCATGGAAAGCAGATGGCCTATAACAGTGGCTACTATTCAGTTCCATAGTATCTTCTGCATTTTATAACAGTCTTCTGCAAACAATATTATAGAATGCTTTTGTTTCTTGTTACAGACACTGTTTTTTCTTGCTTTGTAGAATAAGCTCTATTGCTGACAAGGGCAATAGGTATGGCTCAAAACATGCCTAGAGAAGTAATTTACCTTCTTTGTGGTCGACTCTTGGAGGGAAATTACAGCTTCCAGAGAAGGCTGGGGGTGGAATGGGGAGAAAATGGGTAATTCTGAGCCAGGATATGTTTTGGTGTCATTGGTGTGCCAGGATGTTGCTTCTATCAAGCCTATTGACTTGAGATTTTAAGTAAAAAAGAAAGCAAAAAGAATAAGTATATAAATATTTCCAGAAGAATAACAGTTCCCTTGTTGTACTCCAAACTTCAGATGAAGTTTCCTATTGAAACTTGTGTCAAGTTCTGTAACAACCCTGGAGTCCTTATCACCTCTGAGAGTTTGGCTCTTTGTGTTTCCAAGGTAATATTTAATAGGCAAAAATATCCACTAGTGGTAGTATCAGTTATTAATTTAGCCAGTCTTAACATATTAATGAACCGATCCTGTTTTTTTGTCGTTGTTGTTGTTATTTAACATCTGTAAAAAATTGCAAAAGAATTTGGACTGATTTTTCTTCAGGTTTAGACTGTTCATGCTTTTTGCTCCAACTTGGTAGGTGTTTGTTATGTAATTGTATGTTGTTCTTGAAAACGTAAATTCTGTTCAAAAATTTATCTTGTTCTGTTCAAGAATCTGTGGACCATCAAAGATCTTGCTTAAGCTGATGGGCTTGTTAGCTGGCTTTCATTCATGAGAAATGGAAGAAGTAACTCTACTCTTTAAAGGGATGGAATGGAAAAATACTAGAAGCACCACTGGAGATGACTGTTTGGGCCAATGGGCAGTACTGGTGTGGGCAATGGGCTGTGTTTTGAAGGGCAGACATTTTAACTTGCATTTCCACTTGAACAAAGGTGGTGAACATGGAGACTATAATCAAAAAAAATCAGAGATGATCAAAAGGTAATAGAGAAGTGTATCTACAAGCCTTTGTGAAGGGAATTACACCCACTTGTGGACTGTAGAAGATATTAGCGATCATCTAAAATCTTTCGTAGACATATCAGTGCTGTAGGGCTGACCTGGAAGTTTACTTAGAAAAATTCCAGACCACTGTAACAAGATAGATCAATGTAGGGGCAAGGAACTTGACTGTCATGACTTTTCTGGTAACAGGGAATGCTAGTAAACACTAGTGCCTAAAATATCTGTTTCAGAATTAAAGGGTTGTGGATGATGACTGGGAAGCCAGATTTTTTGAGTAAGATACAGTCCCTTTTGTAATGGTACAATCTAATCTAAAATAGGAAACTTGTTGATTGATTACAAAATTAAATTGCTAAGACCAAAATTGTAGAAGGGGATAAACAGAGGTACAATAAATAATATGCAGTGTACCTCATTATTTTCTTTAAATGCAAAATGTTATTGGTAATTCTAAATGCTGAGCCCCTAATAAGATTTGAGAAGTGAGTTAGTTATAGTAGTGAAAAATGCTAGCTCTTCTAAGAAAATCAAGAAAACAAGCAATTAGATGCTTACTAAAATCGCTAAAAGAGCCTGAAATAAAAATAAATACAAAACACTGATTAGGTTGAAGTAATGTGTTGCTCCTAAGAAGCTTTGATTATAACTTGCCACTGTGTTAATTTACTGGTGATTTATTGCAATTATATATATTTATGTTTTGAAAAAGGATGGAGAACCAGAGATTTCCTCTAGATTATTGTATCTATTTGTAGACTAATCTGGATGGAATCTCTACCAGTTCCAAAGCTTCAATATGCATAATTGTAATCATATAGCAGGAAATGAGGATCATAACAAGAATCTTGATTTACCTCTCTTAGCAAGATTTAGCAAACCAGAACTTGTAAACACTTTCCTTTGCCTTCACTCTATCAGTTCTGCACTGGGGATTGTTAAGAGGGAGCCATGAACAGATGCCAAGGGCAGATGTAGTTGTCAAGCTGCTCCCATGCTGAAAGCCACAGGGAGGGAGATTCAAGGAAGAGCTTGTTGTGGTAAAAGCTCAGACTTACTGACAGCAACTTGACAACCTTTCTTCTTACACTGTCTTGCAGTCTAGAAGTATCTATTGTTAGTTTTCTAATGCAACTGCAACATGATTCTCTGCTTTTGTAACCAAATTCTCCCTTCTTAACCTTGTGCTAGTCTAGCTGATCAAAATACAACAGATAAAATAATCTTCCCCATCCATATCACATATATTCCTTTAGTCCCTTGGTCTCTCACTGTGGATAGTGCAAAGCCCTCATTCTCATGCAGCTGTATTTGCCTCTATCTCCATTGCTTTTCCCTCTGCCTTGCTTTGGGACAGTTCTTCTGGCTTGGTTTATTGCTTTCATTCTCCCACACTTCACGTACATGTCCCCCATGATGTCCATCCCTTTGTAATATGAAGTTCTGTATCTTTGCTTCCTCTTCACCCCTTTGACATTCCCCACTGTTGCTCCGATTTCCACAGTAGACCTCTCCTGCTGTGCTGTTCCTTTGTTTATTCCTCATCCACCCCTTCTTGATTTCAAATATAGTAGTTTATGTAGTTTATTTGAATTTCTTTATTTCACTGCCTTCCTTTACTTGCTGTTTTTAATTTTGCTTTGTATCTAGATTATGATTGATTTATATCCTTGCAAAGTGGTGATGTTATCTACATGTTTATATTAATTAGGGGAGTGATGTAAAACACTGGCTTTCATAGCCATAAAACAACAAGTATCTTTTTCTCCTTAATAAAGGCCAAAGCATGCAATACAGACCTGAACAAGGCCACAAAGAATACGGAAGAAAATGTAGACTTTTTCCTAAAGTGCTTTTTTGAGAGATTAAAGAATCATTACATTTTGGTAATATAGAGAGACAGGTCTTCTCTTTTGTCCTGGGAAGACCTCTCATCATAATGAGGCATCATGAGACACTGCAAGCCTGCAAAAAGAGTTCTGGGAGGTCCCTGTATTAGAAATTGAATGTGCTTTCTATTCAGCAGCCAATGTCCCAGTTTTTCCCCACCTCCTTTGAGATGGTTTGCACTCCAGACAACTCACCAAGAACAGTTGTCTTGTATCTAGCAGGATGAAGGCCCTGCAGTCATGACTGGCTCTTTGGGGAAACAAAACAGTCAAAAGGGAAATAAATGTGTTAATGAGCATTAGAGAGTAATTAAACTTGACACAGTTGCAGTTAAACACTTTCTCATTTTATTACATTTTTTAAACATCTCTTACTCATTTGCTAAAATTTTATACTCTGTTGTGAGAAAAAGAGGATAGCAGACTAAACTAAACTAGACTGTGTAGACTAAAAGGAGTGTATCTAAGCACACAACCATTCTGTGATTTTACAGGGGAGTAAAGTGAGTTGTACTAATGACTGTTCTTTTGTTAGGGAATGATTTTTACTTGGGCAACAATGTCCTCACTCTGCAAAAAAAAAAGGTAGAGAGCTGTAAAGCCAAAAAAAAGGCAGTAGATACGCTGCATGAGCATTGCAGCCTACAGTGCTGCCTCCAGTGGGGGTGCTGCTGCCTCAAATAAGCTTGAACTCTTACTTGAGCAGCTGGGTAGTAGCATCATGTACAGTCATACTACTTCAGAGGAAGGGAGGATAAGATAAGCCATGTGCTGCCTCCCCTAATTGCAGATGGTTCTGCTGAAATTCGCCAGAGCAATGTGAAACAGCCTCACTTCTCTTCCCCAAACTGAGATAAATCAGGATAGATGTACTCTGTGTACAGAACTTACTCAGCTGAAAGAAATGAAAGTAAGGAAAGGATTTTAATCCTAGCAGGATGGATATTGTTTATCTGAATAAAGTGGGGTGTTTATAGCATGGGATTTACTGACAGAATTTTGATTTACTGTAATTTGAACCAGTGTGACTGAGCCAACAGAAATGATTTTTCAAAGAGCTAAAGAAGAGGCTTTCCAGAATTGAGTCTGAATTCTGCAGAAGAGAGGGAAGAAGGATTTTCTGTCTGCAGTGGTGCCTGTAATGTCAGAGAGCGAACACAGGTTTATTCTTAACAGTATCTATCAATATATTTGAACACAGTTATTATCATCATGAGTTACTGTGTAATTACCATTGTTCCAATAGAATTACTGTTTCATTGCTATTTAATTATGTGCGTTATTTCACAGTAACTATGCAATTTAACTCATGTCACTTTGGAATAAATGTTCTGGAGGAGGCAGTGTCATAACATAATCAGCTTCATAGTCATGACCTGGCTGCAAGAAAAGTATACAAAGTGATTTGTTGATGTAGCTTACCACTGTCTTTTTGAAGCGTCATATAGATAGAGTAGTTCATACCTTGGTCATTTAATTCAGATGGGTGAAATAGTTGTGAATATCCTTCATTGTGTGGTAGAACAAACAATAATGCCAGAGTTTGAAAAAGCTGTAGTGTCTACAAAAGCAGGAGGGCAAGGCTATTTACTAAATTATTCCACTTGGATAACTAAATCCAGCTACAATACGCATATGCATTTGTTACCAACGTAACAGCCTTTTTTCCAGGGAACATTTCTAAATAAACCTCAGTTCTTGGAATCACTGTGTAGCTCTTGTATGTGTTTTGCTGAACACTGTTTTCATGCAAAAACCATGACTGTCATGGTTTTGGCAGCTAATACAATTGCTTTCTGCTCATTAAAGATTTTGTCTGCCAAAATAAGGGTAAAGGATGAAGTTCAACAACTCCGGTAATTTCTAAGCCAAAAAGACTCTCTTGTGATATTTCATGCCATCCTTCCACGCTGTAAGCTTAATGAAAGACCACATGAAACTCCCTTCTAAGGAAAGCTCAGTAAATTAATTGAACTATTTGAGGCATGTTCAAAGGAACATGAGGCTCTTGTCTTTTTAGCATTATTTGGCACTCTGCATGTGCAAGCATTCTTGTACAGGGAAAATGGCAAACCTACATTTCTCTCAGAGAGTTTCCAGTGATTCCTGATGAAAGTGGGTGAAGGAGGCAATGGCTGTATTAACAAAAATTTGATGCTGTGGACCCAGGGATCTCATAGTGATAGTGTTGTGGGGACTTTACTTCAGACCAGCTGTAGTCTGGTGCTGTGAACTGAACACTCCATTAGCAGTTGGAACACATGAGATACACTCTTGCAAAGTGATTTTTGGTTTTGTTTCATCCAAAGGGAATCCAGTCTCCTTTTGGAGTCTTCTGTATTATTTGAACCAGAGCACTGTGAGTGGGGGTGATGAGGAGATTCACTTCATAAGTACATTCCTGAACTGAACAGAAATGTTACAGTATATGCTAAGAGAAGCAGCTGACACCAAAGTCACTGCCCCAGCCTACATCTCCTGCTGCCTGAGACAAATCTGGGAGTCCTAAGAGAGATCTCTAGAGGAGAAACAGAGACAGCCCTTAACGGCAGTAAAACAGCAGAAAAAAAGATTTTCCAAGATGAGGAGAAGGGAACAAATGTAAGGCCTTGATGTCTGAAGCATGTTCCTAGTCCCCTCAGGGAGAGACATGAGACTAATACACTGCAACAGTCCTGTCCGGTAGGAACTCAAACCAGAAACTCTCTGTTGATTAGAGCAGCATTTATCCCAAGAATACTTATGGAGTTAGGTATGTATATAGAGGTGCTATGAAATTCAAAACTGTTTCTTGCTACTGGCAGTGAGAAACAGAGCAGTTTTAAAACAAGATCTGAAACATCTGGATTTTGGAAAAGAGAACACTATAGTAAAAATTTTTAGGTGGAAAGAGCAAGAGTCTGGGTAAAAGGTAGAAGCCACTATCTGAGTCACAAGTACTTGGCCTGGGAAGCTGGAACAGAGTAACATCAACATTGCATCCTGCAAAGAAAAGACAATGCCATTTAGCATACAAACATGTCCTAGGATGCATCTTACTGAATGGTATTCAAGTATATGCTGAGCATATTTGTATAATGAAATAGTAACAGATGCAATAAACTGAGAAGAATGGATAACATCAACATGTGGCTGAGATATGAAAATATTCCATCACTGATAAGTTGCAAACCTTGCTTTGTGTGAAGGTCATAGTGTAGCTAGTGCTACAGCACAGCCAGTCAAGAGAAGAGAATAGTAGTATGAACAAGATGTGATGGATGTAAAGAATAATTTTATACAAGCATGACAATACATCCATTAAAACTGAAAATTACACACTGCAAACATGATGACTCAGTGCCCTAAAGATATAGATAACAGCCACCAGCAAGAAAGAATAAACTAACAAAATAATTCTGATTTAAAGAAGCAGAAAATGTTATAGAAGAAAAGTATTGTGGAAAATGGTATCTAAATTCCTAAAATATTCAAAAGAAGTTACATATTTCTTGGCAGCTTGGTCGTAGGGTATATACAGGCAGAATTTCTCTCAGGAAAAGAGAAAACTTTAAAAATGACATTATAATACTCATCATATTCAAAGGAATTAAAAGGAAATGCAAAAAAACTAATACTAACTTCCCACAAGATCATGAATTGTATGCTAAAAGTCTAAAAGGAAAAATAAACTAGACAAAATAGATGAATTCTGAAGGAGAGTCATGTGCTTCAGTAATTTTCTTCTTACAGACCTTAAAATGATTAATTATAATGTACTACTTAGATGAAGGAGGACAGAATCTGGACTTTTCATATTTACTGTAAACCACGTAGTTTTCTAATATTTCTAACACTGTGACGTGTTCTCACAGAGAGGATCTAGATTCAACTCAAACCACACTTTCGGTTTAGGAAGATGGGTCTAAAAGAGAATGTTCAGTATTAACTTTTGCCAAATTCATTATTATCAGTGGAAAATCTGGGAGCTCTATAGACCTTTAAACAATGTGCACTCTGAATAAAAGAGATCATTAATTTGATCCAGCAAATTTGACAGTGCATTTATTATTCAAAAGACTCTATCCTATATTAACTCTAAGTATTCAGTTTAGAGAGATAATATGAAGTTCAATGTGGTATGAGATACAGCCTTATGTCGGAATTATTCACTGCTTTTTCTTTTTCTCTAATCAGGTGTTTTTAGTTCTCTGAATACTGGTGTTGCAAGGCAGAATTGCTTTTGAGATAATCTCTGAATAGAAGATAACCATGTGCCTCTTAATCAGTCATCTTGTTGCATTGTGTTTCATCTTCTGTCTCGCAGGTAAGATGACCTCCCATGTTAATTCCTTTAACTAGCCTTTTTCCAGTTCTATGCATTTCAAGGTCATTTCTGCTATTTGTATGAGTTTATTTGTGCAGATGCAGTGAATTACTAAATATGAATAATGAAGCTGTAAGGAAGCATACATCAGGAAACCATCATTAAAAGCTTGAAAAAAATGCTAATCTTGACTTCAAATTCATTTTTGTCTATTCCAATTTGGTATACAGAATTAATTCTTTCTGTAGATTCATCTAATCTCTACTTCATCCATAGATTCATCTAATATTATAAAAAATATATTAACCATCTGTTAGTGCACAGATGAGCAACATGATTAGAAGACTGGAAATATGCCGATAAGATGAGAGACTACGCACAAAATTCAATGCTACAATATGGACACCACTTAAAATTAATAAAAATCAGCATTTGCTACAGCACAATACAGGATAGTTTTCATAACGCAGTGTATTAATGCAGCATATACTGACTCTAATTCAAGATTACAAATGGTAAAACTTTACATAAATAGAGATAAGGCCATAAACTTTCAAATTTTTTCATTCAATTTTTTTTCCTATTTAGAAAATTAAAATTCAGGATTAAAATCTAGTGGCCAGTGCTTATTCCAACTTTTCGATAAGGAATTTTGAGACTTTCTAAGCAAATGTTAGTTTTCATTTGCTGTCATGAATGAGACGGCCAACATAAGCAAAACTCTTCTCAAGAAAGAGAACATTTTGCTTATATACTAACTGCCTGAACTGAGATCTGAGCATGGAAAAAGCAGGATAAGTAAGTTGTACATACACAAAATACTGACTGAAATGTGTTTTGAAATATCCAAATATTGCACACTAATGATTTGGTTATTTTTTAATGCATATCAAGCCAGGTTGTAGATCCTTTCTGCTTTTAGGGGCAAGTTACTGATAAGGATACTTCTACTGCATTTTGGGTTTTTTTCTGTTTTGGGGTTCTTTATATAATTAATGGGTCCTTAATAGAAATAAGCAGCCCGTGGTTTTGCTTTATCTGGCCTACCATTTCAGACTTTGTAATGTTATCACTATCATGAGATCATATTGTCTGTATTATTGAGTCCAAAAATCTGATTAATACTGTGATGTAAGCTTATTGCCTTTAAGAAATCACTTCATAGCTCACAGGAATGCTTTTTGGTTTAGTGAGAACGCAGCTGTATTCTAAAAAGGATTTGAACTACCCTGAGCTCTTTATTCCATGGCTAAGTTCACTGAAGGATATACTGACATCTAATAAAAATCAAGATCTTAAAAATGTTGGAATCTAATGCTGTGTATTTACTGTGTGTTTCAAGGTCTTTTTCTTTGTTCAGATCTGAGGGTTGCTGATGGCACCAAAATTAAAAATTAAAATTCACTATTTTAATACTGGGTTTTTCCTGAACTGTCAACAGCAATCAGTAATGTTACACATGTAATTTCAGTCCTGACATGTTGAGATTTGTATCCAACAAAATCATCAGCTACAGTAGCCAATTAAGTGCTGGACTTCGGTTCATAATAAAGTTGTATGAGTCAACCACTGAGAACAAATGCTCAGTGTTTTTTTTTAAGGGTAGCACCAGATGATTAATGCTATTACTTGTGTATTATGTATATTGCAGTTGTGCCCAGAAGCCAGAAATCTTGGCAACAGGACATCTCATGCCAGGTGCCTTAGAGATACTTTGGAAGATAGTGTGCTATTAGCGTCACTAATAAGTGACATGGAAAGAACAAAGATGGGCATAATGAGCTTGCACGAGTATGCATTGGTGTGTTCATAGCAATATACATTTGATCTTTTGCTTGATTGTAATTGACTATGTTAGATTAATGTAAGAAAAATAGGAGGCATTGGTGCGAGGAGTTTTGCATGGGGGGAGGTTCTGATAGTGCTGTCTGTAAAAGACATTTTGATTTCAAAGAAAATTCCTAACTTATTTTCCAGTATGCATAATCCATCCCAGTCCAATCCAGGACTTGTTCGCATTTTTCCTCAAAAACCCAAAGACCTACCACCACCTCAAAAGATTATGGTACTCTCCTCCAATGTGGAAGACTAATATCTTTTACAATCAATGGGATTGATTGCTACCCAAGGCTGGGTAGCACTCCACTCTCTACTGTTGAACCTGCTTTACTTTGCATAAATAATTAGATATCCATTTGAGTTGAGACAATTTTTGCCTTTGTCGTCTAGTCATTATTGTACCCTTCTGGATTGTATAAACTTGAAGTTGTAGTCCTCGCTCTGCCCAAGCACTTGAGACCAGCTAGAGGATCTCTCATTTCAAATGAGTGCCAGTGTTGCTGGCAGTTAGTCTAGGCAAATTTTCTTCTTTAATGTATTTCTTGGCAATGTGAATGTCATGGAAACCAGAAAATATGTAGCTGTAGTAATCAAGATGAAATATATGGGGTTGTTTGAGAGCTTTGACTGTATGGTCAAAACGTGAAGGATAGTTGGTGTGGAGGAAGAAAAAATACACTTAGGGTGATCTGGTCAAATTTTAGGAGGTGTTCTTCCACACGTGATATTATGAAGGGGGATGCTGACAATGTCAACAGTGCTAGAGAATATGGGAATTGGGGACAATTTCCAAAAAAAGATCAAGCGTTCTGATTTCAATAACAAGACAGACTAAGGATCAGAGAGAGGAGACAAGTTAGCATTGGAACAGATGTTGAAAACAAAATGTTCTTCTGCATGGGGCCTGTTCAAAACTTTGGTTCAGGAATTTTTAACAAAACATGTAGTTTTGTTGGAAGTATGTTTGGTTCACCTGATACCTTGCCTCCTGTGTTGCTGAGTCCACAGTTCTAGGTGGTTCTACCGTGGAAGTTGCCTTTGGGCTGACAGATCCATGACCCTAGAGGCATCAGTCAAGGCTTCTGCAACCCATGGCTCCTAAACAGACCTACTATCTGAACTGCTCTGGAGCCAGGAAACTTAAAGCTTTCAGGGTCAATGCCTTTTGAGATGTCTCACCATATGGTCTGCTCAGGTTTGAAGATACCAGTCAAGAATCCTGAAAGTGTTGAGAATCCATGCTTTGATTGAGCTTTGAGAATTTCCAGATTTACCTGCTGGAAGTATTTGGGAAACACAGAGCTAGGAAGCTGAGAAACTGAAAGCCACACTGACTTGAGGTTTTCAGGGTTTGACCTGAAATGATCACATTTATTTTGACACTTAATGAACTAAGAATTCTTACCTGTTTTCAAATAGATTTTTTTCCTGCTGCAGGAAATTTACATTTTTTTCCAAAACTGAAATACATTTTTTTTAGAATTTGAGAATTTGCCTGGGATTAAACATCCTGACTTTTAGCCAGTTCTGTTTTATGGTAATCAAAGGCAGAATTTAAAAATTATTACAATGGCTGTCCATTGCCCATCAATGGGGAATCTGTGTTACTTGAATGATGGGAAACAAATGTTACATGATCAGTGCATCCGAAGTGTAGGCAGAGATCGTCTTCTTCAGTGAGACAGGAAAAATATTTATTTTCCAGGTAAATTAGTGTTTTAAATGTAGTCTTGCATATATAAATCGATGAAAAAGCCGTAAGTAATTTGATCTTTCACTTACTGGATATAACAGACAGTTATAATAAGGGTTGCTTTTCAGAGTGCACTTTGAGCAGTGCAAGGCAAATGAGAACAGCAAATCACTCCTCAGGGAACATGATGATGATTGTCAGTCCACTGCCAAAAAGTTATTTCATGCCTATTAATGGTAATATTTGACTCTTCTCCTCTTTCCTCTGATGCCTGTGCTCTCTCCAAGTTTCCTGACTTCTTGTTCAAATTCATATCTTATTGCTGATTCTAGATTTTAGACTTTTCTTTCATCAAGCTAATCCCATACAAATCAGTTACCCAAATGATGAGATGATAACCTTGGGCTAAAACGATTAAGAGTCTGTTTCAGCAACAGACTTGTTTTATTTCTTTCTCAGAAAGACAAATTAAAAACTGCAAAGGCCTTATTTTGTTGTGCTCATGAATACTTAATTACATTTGGCTATAAGAGGAATCAATAGCAAAAAATGTTGCTCTGTTCCTCAGATGTTTTCTTTCTAATCAAACCATTCTATTTCTGGGGGGAGAGGACTTTGTAATGCAGGGCCAAGTAGTACCTGATCTGAGGTCAAATCAGGCTTCAGAGAGCAGCTTGGCATTCTATTGACAATTTTGGATTCTACAAAATGAGCTAATGGTCCAAGGGTAAAAATGTCGAAAGTACTTCTGTTATTTAGGGAATCTAATGCATCATATTCAAAAATCATATCTCTGTTTAGGATCTCAAGCCAGAAAACCATTAAGACACAGGGCTTGTCAATACAGGACAGTTAATTCAATCTGTGTATGAGGATGTGATTAGACAGTACACTAACTTTCTGAGTATGTGGCTGGTATTTCATATGCATTTGGAAGGGCTATGTGGGGAGAATGTGCAGAGTAGCTAGTGCACTCTAAATTCATTCCTAATTTGCTGAGTATTAGCCTTCCCATGAGATCAAGCTCTTAGGCTCTTAAGTCACTTTCAAAATAACACTTAGGTTTCTAAGGAAAATCATCCAAAGTATCTGATTGACAAATGTGAGTATGCTTAAAACTACTATAATTAGTATTTGTTGGCATTCCTATTGGTAGTCTCAGAAGACAAGCAAACTTTATCCTTTCATTCTTAGGCATAAGTGGAGAAACTTGCTTTGTCAAGGGTTGGCACTTTTCATACTTGAAACTTGCTATAAAGGAGAAACTATGTAATTAACTACAGGGCTCATCAAGAACTTCAGTGGCACATATGAGAAGGCAATAGATAGGAGTAACTTTTCTGCCCTTTTCAGTCCAGATAAAGAGAAGCAGCCTTCCCCAAGACAATCTAACCTTTTTTTATAGCATGAAGTGGGACTACTTGAGTGGTTACTTGTTCTGTTTGAGTGTTGATGGGTTCTTGGGAATTGGTGTCACTTTAACCTCTTAATGGCTTGCACTGGTACTTCTTCTACATCAGGATGACTGAATCTTCTTTCTAGACTATGAAATGCTACATCATGAGTTTTATGGTCATGAAAATGTTATTCCTTTAGCACATAAACTTCCTGTAAATGCCAAGTGCAACTTTTCTCACTTGATTATGAAAGAAGTAGAAAAACCCAAACCTTAAATTATATATAGCTTGGATTTTTTCCAGAATGGTAGGTTCGAAAATATGTGTTGAAAATTGAGGGCTGGAATCTACATTATTTAAAGCTTTTTACAACAGCATATGGCATTATTCACAATTGCTAAAGAGAGATATGTATTTTCCTCTAAAAATAGGGAGCGTGTTAATATACTTAATAAACTGTTTATCTTGTCTGCCACATCCCTGCTTGGATCTTACAAGACCATTTTGTGCTGCTGCAGAGGTGTTTGACATTTATAAACAAATAATCATAATATGTTTTGTGATCATGATGCTCAGAAACCTGAAAGTGCCTTGTTTGTATTCCTGTGAGCCCGGCAGAGATATTTTGCATCATTCCCAGACCAGCTTTGTACTGAGCATGAGCTTCTCAGATACTGGTAAATTCTCTTTTTTTTGACATATTGAATACTGTATGAGATCCATTTCTAAATACCAAATGGTTTCTATGGTTGTGATAGTGATATGAAACCTGATGACTTAGTGATAGTTAAGATAATGAATGAGTCTATGGCTCTTCTGTTCAGTATTCATTAGCTTTCAAGGTTAATCTAGCCATGTGCTGTGTCAGCAGATCTTTGGCCCTCTGTAGTGTGAAAATATGTAACAGGATACGACAATATCAGAGAGGTCAATACTGGTGAGAATGATACCGCATCTCTTGAGCAGCCAGCCACCTTTAGCAATGTTAAATGTCATGGAAATAGCTAAGTAAGTGTACAGGAAGCAGGAACAGAAGAAGAAGTTGCTCATTAGAAAAACAGAATAAAGATGCTAATGCAAATAATTTTATATTTATTTTTTATTTAGCTTCTTTCTGACATTGATCTTCGGAAAACAGTTCACTATGATATACTATCAATATTCACATCACAATTTGTGTTGTTTTTAGAATCAAGTTGATTCTTATCCAGCACAGGACTTGAGCACATACCTAACATTACATTCATAAGTAATCCTGTTGATTTGGGTCAGTTTATGTGCTACGTATTGTGATGGATCAGGTCCCTAAGAATGAGAGAGACCTCTAATGAGAGACCTTCAATGAATGCAAATAAGTACATTCAGTGCTTTCTCATTATTATTTGCTTTAAGAAAGCTATAGTACCATTTAACCTCTTCTACAGATGAAGTTAAAGATCTTAGTATTTCCAGGGGAAGCTCTTGTAGCCCTCCCTTAGTAAGACATCTTATGCTGAAAATATATTTTCACAATAATGGAATTATTAGATGTTTACTGATCATAAAACTACCATGGAGCTATTCTCGATAACTTTCTTATAATTGTCTTCAAAGCAAATTGCTTTATACACAGACATGCTGAAAGGAAAATTCTTAGAGAATTATGTTTTCCGCTAAAAAAAAAAATTTTTTTAAACATGCACCCTAGTTGCCATCTCATTGGTATAGATCCAGAAAATTCCTAAGTCCAAGCCTAAAACTATCCAAGTGTAAAACTGATTAAAAAAAAAAAAGACTGAACCTAGAAAGGATCATTAAAAATTTGGGCATGGGAGGAAGGGTTCTGACTTCATTGAACAAAGTACTGTAGCATGACCAGGATCCCTTATTTCAGCAACGCTGTGCCAGATGCTTAGGGTTACCGTTTGCTTAGTTCTTAGTTCTTGAGGCAGTTACTGAAATATAATGCTGCAGACTGAGTAAATTCTCGTGGAACATCGGGTGGCAGCTGATGGTGTTGTCTGTACATGTTATTCATACTTCAGATTGCGCAGGTCTCTCCATTTTGTGACTAATTAAAAGTACTTAACAGATGTCCTTTTGCTTTCTCATTAGAATATCCCTGATCCAGGAGAAGCACTAGTGTGGGCTAATTTCTCTCATTCCCTGGGCTGGATATAATGCAGTTAAATCTTTCTGAGAAATAAACAAAGCCTGACAAGCTGAAACAGACCCCACAGAGCAAAGTAAGAAGCAGCACAGTCCTCTCTAGCCCTGCAGAAGTAAGGAAAGCTTGTGTGGGCCAAATTTCCCTTTTTTCTGATTGAAATTATAAGAAGGAGAATTGCCAAAAGCATGTATTTGTTTCATATGCATTCTCTTCAGCTTCATGCATAACCATTTGTCAGATTTACTCCAAGCACTAAATTCTGCTTTATAAATGGATTTAGGAAAGCTTCAAAAACATTACAATCCCACCATGGCAGACACCCAGAGAGACAGTAATTCTGCCCCCAGGCACTTTACGGATTAAAGCTATTCTTTGAGATTTATTGTTTATAGATCCAAATGTAGTATCTGTGCTTGCAGTAAATGATCCATAGAGGTATTGCATTAAAATAATGGCAATTTTGGAAAAGGAACTGGTAAATTATCTGGTATGTTGGAAACTTTATTTATAGTACTTGTATTTATATTTATATTGTATGTAGTAATAAAATCACTATTTTAACAGAGTTCTACATGAGGTTCATGGGGAAAAAAAGTGTTTAATTTTGGATATTTACGTGGCATTCACTGGATGCCATGTAAATATCTCAGTAAATAGCTCAGTTTTGGCTAAGGAGGATCAGATACACTGTTTTATGTTTGGATATGCGAGGGCATTAGGACAATGGTTTCACTTCATGCTTGACCTTCTCCATTTTCTTTGAGCATCTGAGCCTCATGGAACAAATAAGAAGCAGAAAGTACAGTTTCACTTCTAATGCTGCACTGGAGTGGAAGAATAATTTCTTCAGGGCAAAGACTGTTTCCTTGGCAATGTATCTATGTAGGGCCTAACTGTGTGATCCTTGATCTTCCACAGAGGTTTCTAGCTGCTGCTGCAATGCAAGCAAAACCAGTCATGTAATCTCTCCTCAGGGGCAGGGGTGTGGGCAAGGCCATCGTTGTTCCCTCCCTCCTGAATCCTTTTAAAACTTGAAGAAATGAGAGATAAATTGTTAGCTTTCCTGTTGATAGTAATAGTCCTAAAACTACCTCAGAAGACTGAATGCAGGAAGAGGCTTCAGCACTGGATTTAGTGCCAGGAGTAGGCTTCTGTACCCTGGGCTCGGCTGAGAGCATCTAGGTCATGCTGCATCTAGGTCACAGTTGCAGTCAGTTAAATCCAGACTCTGATATGGGAATATTCATCTTGCTTTGTTTTAACTATCTGTAAATTAGGTACGTAATGTAAGTTGGGTGTTTCAGCTTCCTCTGTGGTTGATGAAGAAGGACAGGTGGGGTGAATTGCCTGCTGCAGATGCCTGTCTAACCCCTCTGATTGTCAGGAGAACATGCGTGACTAGTTTGGACAAAATCCCTAGATTTTAAAATTACGTGAGCTAAATCCCACACTTAATGCCAAGAGACTCTGAATTTATAACCGTACACAAGAAAGTAGAATTAGCAGAAAGAAAGGAAAAAAAAAGGAATTACTATTCTTGCTATCGCTGCATTTATTGAACTTTTTCTCATCTGTGTCATCTCACTAAGGTTTGGGATACTGGAGTGCTACAAATCCAGATTATCTATAAGAAAAGTCTGTTAAAGCATTTTATGTTTCATGACTTGCCATACATATTATTAAACAACCCCTAAAAACATTTGCTGTATGTAAAATCTGTAGCTAAGAATGAGTAAGACAAAAGCAAACAATTAGGTTCTACTTTTTTACTTTTTCATATTGGAAAAATATGACCATTAACTGCTGTTTTCTTCTGTGAACTAAAAAAACCCATGATGGTCTTTAATAAACTATATATTTTTAACTTTCCTTTCTGGTTGTGGTCACGCACACAGAGATTTCTGTAATTATCGGGAGCTTTACTTCATGACACTATCCTTAATCTATGAATAAAATTGATTTTCAAAATAAATTAGATCCGTGTAAGGACTGAATTAGCTGATAATAAAATAAATTGTTGTGACTGAAAGTGATCTGAATGCAAACAGACTAACACTGGTGTCTCTCAAGAGAGAAATTATTTCCACAGCCCTCTAATCCACTGACATTGATGTTTTGAGTTCAAGATTATATATTGTCTATGGTAACAGGCTGGTACCATTGTTTAATACTATGTAGAATGTAAATATTATTTGTGTATATAAAGGCTTCCATTGTGCATGAGGAATGGGATGAGTGATTGTGCAGAGACCCTCTTGGTGCACTTTTTACTTCAGTATTTTGTACTAACAGGAGTAAGCAGCCAAGAGGCTGGTAAAATACAAGAAGAAACTCAGATCTAATATGAGAACTTTTAGTAAAAATGTGAATGTTCAGGAATTTTTTAGGGAGTTCATCAGAAAGGTCCAAATATTGAAGGTAAAGTTTAGATATTAAAGGAAAAACAAGTCTTCTCATTGTAAGGATCATTAGACATCAGAATGGAAGTGCTAAAAAAATTATGAAGTCTTACTCACTGAAGGGTTTTTATAAGTAGTCAAAAAGGCATCTTTTGGGATAATTTGGTATGGAAGATCCTGCCTCAGTTAGGGAGAAATCAGGTAATCAGTCGCTGTTTTTTATAATTTTGTGATAAAAGAGGAAGCAACTAATTTGCTGTAATTTAAAGGATTAAAATTCATGTGTTTAGAAAATCAAAAGTGAAAACATGGAAGTCTTCTCGCCCTGAATATTAGGAGTACATTCATCTTGTGCAGGTCCAGAACAGAGTGGGACACAGTCTTGGAAGGTCTCTAGATAACTAGAAATTTGACAAAAATAAGTGTGTTGTCCCAATAGGAATAGTGCAGGCCACTGAACCAAGAAAATGCAACTGATAAGGAGTCTTCTGAACAACTAATACCACCACCCAGACCTCAAAACACAGAGAATTTGGTCAGAACAGAGTTTTTCAAATATTGTTTAACAGGACTGTGTGGGAAAAAAAGTTGGCAAGAGATAAGAAGCTGAGCTCTGCGTGTGTGTATTTGTGCGCACGAGCCCTGTTCACCCTTTCCTAGGCAGCGAGAGGGGACTGAAGCTAATTGCCTACAGTCCATTTCCTTCCCTTTCCCCCTGACCTAACACTGTCCATATTTCTGCCCCCAAATCATATCTGTATTATAATGTATATAATACTGAGCAGTATTTTTCAGGCACCTCATCTACACCACATAAATTTTCCTTTTTGCCTGTTTCAGTTCCACCAGTTCCCTTCCCGCTTGTCTCCTGAGTAGTTTTCTAGTTATACTGTCTCCTCTTCCTAGCTATCGCTATTTCTTTTCCATTATGCTAATGTAAAGGCATCCCAAAATCACTTTCCCATTCCCACAAAATAGCCATAGGCCTAACACCTGCATCCTCTCTTTTTCACCATGTCCCAAGCTTCATCCCTGGGAATGTTTCTATCACATATCTTCTCCATGGCTCAGGCTGCTGAGCCTCAAATCCCAAACTGCCCATGTGCCCTTACTTCTCCCCATCTAAACTCAGCATTCTTCCTGTCTGTGGCAACCCCATACAAAAGACAGATAAAGAGACCCCTGGTATCATGAACAGTGTTTTCCTAATGTGTTTTTGAACGAAGACCTGCAAGCTAAGCTGGAATGTTACTTGGTTAATTTAGGGTATTTTTAATGTACAGTAACTGCGTTTAGTTTTGACAAGCCTGTCCCTTCCCTTCCTCCTACCCTTATAATATATCAGTTCTTCAGCCAGAAAAAATCAAAATGTCACACAGAGTCTGCAGAGTCTTTGTCTTTCAGTTAAAAGTCAGTTAAACTGAAAATGCAATGTTAATAGTGACTTACATCCAAGGCAGCTTTGCTGAAGTCATTCATCATTCAAAAATCAATTTAGAATTTCTCTGCTATGTTTGTTAAATGTAAGCCAAATTTGTTCCTGATGTGAATAATTTACTGTCAGCGTCATTTCAGCAATAGGTAGAATTAATAAATTATACATAGAATTATATTATGAAAATAAATACTGAACTAATGAAATATGCTCTCTAGCAACAGCAGACAGTGATCAGGTTATTGGAAATAAAACACAAGAAGTGGGCCTATATAGGGGAAATATTTTATATTTTCCATTACCTTTATATTTAAAGATAGTAACTATAAGCATAATTTCCTTCTCAGAGGGGAGGTGAACATGAGTGACAAGGGAGAACCAGAAGCATGGAGCATAGAAGCTGCAAGGCCATTTGAGTGGGCAGATGGTTAGGATATAGAAGAGATTTATGATGAAAGGCTGGAGTTCCAGGGAGGATTGATCCAAGGCTGATCAGCTACTGATTTGTTGTGGAATTTTCTTTATATGACCTGAGTAATACAACAGGAGTGTATATGGGTTGGAAAACTTCTTCCTTTCTATATAAACAGGGAGCCATCTTACACTGGTGTATACCATTTATCACTTATATTAACCAAAAATTTGATCCAAGATATCATAGACTATACAAAGGAACTGAAATTTCTGCAGCGTTGAAATAGTTATAGTAACTATTATAACTGTAGCTGAGAATGCACAATTAAATCATTTGACAGCTAGTTCATTTTTTTTGTAAAATATATTTATATGGAAAATTCCGACCTTAACTGAAATAAATATACAGAATTGGTACACACTGATTAAGCCTTTTTATTGTGGCTTTTTTTTTCTACTTCTGACAAAATTTCATGAGCTGACTGGAAAATTACTGCCTTAGGTGGTTTCTGATTGTTATTTTCAGACATCTTTTTGGTATCTTTTCTGAACGTGTTGGGTATTTTATATCATGGTCTCTCACAGGCTTGTGCTGTGAAAATAAAGGTGTACTAATACAATTTGGTGTTTCATCTGCAAGTAGTGGTAAAGCTTTCAGATATATCTGTCTTACTTAAGCAGTGCTTCTTTCAGATGGTTCAGTTAATAGGACAGCCTTTTTCCTTTCCCCTGCTCCTGTGTTGTGGTGCTCAGTCTTATCCCATCCTTTGTACCAGCATGGATGTTTATCAGTGAACCAATTCAGCTCACTAAACAGGCAGAAAACTGACCCAGAAAGCTAAAAGTGAATAGATGTCCACTTTCTTTCGCTTTATCAGCTACCCTAGAAGTCAGACAAGCATGAGAGGTGTTGCAAGAATGGCTAGAGGGGAAATGACACTGCACAGCTAGAGTATCAGTTGGGTAAGGGGGGCAGGACTACCTTCCAGCACCATCGGTTGTTATAGAAGATCCATGATCTCATCTGGCACATACAGGTTTTCTTGACTTTCACAAAGACTTCCTAATACGTTTTAACACTGCTGAAAATTCTGAATCTCATTTGTATAATTCACTGTAGAAAGCCTCGAATAGCTAGAGTTAGATGATAGGTTTTGCTCCAACTTAAAATACTAATCACATGAAATGTACCCAGAAAACAAGACAGTAAGAGTCTTTGAGAGGTCATGTAGTCCATCCTCTTGTCTAAAGCAGGACCAGAACTGGTGAAATGTGTCTGTCTTCTCATCCCTGGTTTATCTGGTACATCCATTTTCTTCTTCCTTTCTGTACTTTAACCTTTCCCCTTTCTCCTGTAGGCACAATCTCAATCAGGTCTTTCAATCAATCTTTTTCCAGGTACTCTCAATCTACCCTCCTTCAATCCCAAACTTAGTTGCACATGTATGCTTCTTCACGTAAAGTGTGAGCATTTCTTGTTGTTTTTTTCACAAGGCCTTTCTCTTTCTTTTTCTCCCCCATGCTGTTTGCAGATTATTGATCCACACTCAATTTATGACTGAGAATGAAAGGTTTATTCATTACCACTCCTAACATGCATTCTGCTCATCTTTTTCTGCTCAGCTAGACATCTGAAACAGAATTCGTAATAGACTGCGGCAGAATTGCCATTATAAAGCATATCTGATAGGTGTGAGAAACAGACATTCACTCAGTATAATTAATGGTGCTGGAAGCATTAGAAATGCATGCCATGAAGTGCCTAAGTGGTCTGTAACATCATTTGAGTCCTAAGGTGAAAACAGTCAGCGGCGTGTGATATGGCCAGCTATTTGCTGCTGGCAGGCATTGTTCTTTTATATTCATATTTAAGAAGTGCACAGAAACTGCCACCAGGTTTGTGGCTCAGTCATTGTAGGCTCTGTGCAGATACATGATTCCTGCCTTTACAGTCTACCATGACTTCTTCTTTTGATCTAGCAGTATATAAGTTTTTATATAGTATTGTGCTTTAAAATATCAAAGCAAGCAGATCATTTTCAAAAGGTCTGCCTTTCTTTCTAGTGCTCTTCTTTGCTTCTTTGAAAGGCTTCTCTTCTCTGAATTCCTTCTGCAAATGGAGTTGCCTGACTGTACATATCACAGCATAACAGTGCCTTTTGGACCTGTTTCTGTCCCCAAGGGAAACAGTGATTATTTTCATGCTAGCTAAAACTGGGAAGGGATCTTACTTTTTATCTGTTTGCAACCAGTTTTCTGCTAATGCTGCAATCTACTGTCTATCTATGAATGAGGACTGTTTTTTGCATGTATGTTATTCTAACTCTTACATAGTTTACATGACTTAATTGCATAAATAGATTTGTCTTGACTTTTAGGTTTTATAAAACCTTCCTAATTTAATCTAAAAGTATTAAAACCAAGACCAAGAATTTTAAAGGGATGAGTACAAAATCATAGTTTGATTTAAGGACATTCACCTATTACATTGCCAATTTACTTGTTGATCTGTGAAGATTTTTTAAAATGTAGCATTATAGGATATATAGTGCTTTTTTTTTTATCAGAAGCACAGATAGTATTGCATAATACTAGGATTTCTCCACCCTTAGCCATTTTGGGGGAATTTTTTAAGCTAAAAAGATTTGGCCATCTCTAAAGATCATATTAGGAAAACTGTGTTTGTTTTTCTGGTATTACAAGATTCTTCCAGTCATTTTCTCAAGAAAGAACAGTTATGTCCTGGATTAGCTGAGCAGTTTCCCTGCAATTGTCCCACTTCTGCCAGAAGAGTGTTCAACCTTTGCTCCTAGTCTTTTACAGATACTCAAACAAAAGAGCAGCCTTATACACTTGGAGGACTTTAAGGAGAGAAGAAATGCAGTAGGGGCAGGCAGACCCTGCAACCTTTACAACAGTATCAGCAAATGGAGGATAAAGATTAAAAAATAGCTTGTTGTCAAAACTTGTTTGACATTTATTCACCTTTGATTGACTGTGCAAACTTAATTTATTTTTGATATAGGACTTTTTTTTTCTTGTGTTGTGGTAGTTCTTATATATATATATTATATATATATTTACACACACACACACATGCATATATATGCATATATATATATATATATATACACACACACACATACACCTAAGCTTGAATAAAAGAACAGAAACATGTTTTGGAAACAGTGGAATGCTCAGCTATGGTTCCTAAGATTAATGTTTTCTTTGTACAGTGCAGTAAAGATTCCTTCAAAATATATAAAACATTTGAAGCTAAGTAGGAGCTAAGGAGCTTAATCTTTAGAGTGTTACTTTGTGGCTAGACCTGTTTGACGAGAATTTGTTGGCCTCTCTGAAGCAAGTTTTCACTTATTTTCGTTGTATAGTGCAGTAAAGATTCCTTCCATATATATAAAGCATTGGAACTAAATAGGTCATAAGATAAGGAACACTTAATCTTTAGATTTTTGCTTTGCATTTGGGTCGGTCTGATGAGAATTTATTGGCATATATGAAATAAGTTGATCTCACGTGCATTCCTAAAGGACATATATTCAATTCATTAATATTTCCATGAAGATTGGCATAAACTGTGACAAATAATTGATGATGTCAGCAGAGAAGACAGGGAGCGTAGTTATATGGGAACATAGTTTAAATTACTTTTGTTGTCAGAGGACATGAATGAAGCAGGAATCACAGTGAAGGAAAGCCAGCACTTTTGTTATCCATACTGTGTTGGTTTTGTTGATGCTATTAAAGTTGATTTTGCAGAGCTAACTATTCAGCCCTCACATTTTTAATGTGATAGGTGTGATGTAAGTTCATCCTAGGTTTGCCTGCTACTTAACTAATAATTACTTTGAAACTACCTTTTTTCAGAGGAAGGAAACAAAGGTTATGGACCTGTTTTTGAGGAACAGCCCATTGATACCATCTACCCAGAAGAGTCTTCAGATGGGCAAGTTTCAATGAACTGCAGGGCTCGAGCAATTCCTTTTCCTACTTACAGGTAAGATCTCTTTGTATTTTACATAATGAGTGTTTCAGGTTTTGATATGGAATGATTGGCTGTCTTAACAGGTGGATATAGTCTTCAATGCTGGAAAAAATTGGGAGATTTGCTATTTTTCAATAAGAATCAACCTTCATTTGATTTGCCAAAATGTCTAGACTACAAGTGTTGAAAATATCCCATTCCTGTTTTTGCACTAAATGTTTTTAGCATTTGAAAGAAATACTGATCCAGTTGCAAAATAAAAAAGAGATCTTTAAAAAGTAATAAAGAGGCTATCTTTCTAGTTTAGGTTAGGGGTCACTGAGGTTCAAGTCCCTGCTCTTCTTGATTCAGTACAGCTTTTTTATCCCACTTTACTCTGAAAGAAGGACTGGGTGTTGAACCTGGATATCCTACATCTTATGTTGCTTCTGCAGCCATCCTATTATAGAGAGACACTCATGAATGTGCCAATATACCACTGAAGATGTGAAAAACTTTCTTCTGGGAAAATGTTTCATCTAGCTTTAGTATACATTTACACATATGACCTCTTCCATAATACTTATGTTTTTACTAATAGAGCAGTTCTGCTTCATTGTGAGATCCTGTGGCATCCTTATGAGTTTACCAGCTCATATTGTCATTATTATCTCACAGGACTGAAGTGATACCTCTAAAATCCAGTAAAAGCTAAATTCTATTTATTACATCTTGAAAAGCCTGTCATTTAATTATTTGGTCTTAGTTGCATTTAATGCATTTTTTGTTAAGATCACTTCTATTATCATTTCTTTCTATGACAAATTGCAATTTTAGCTACCAAAATCGTTATTCTGGAAATTTTGGCACAACTTTTCAAAAAGGAAGCAACACATAGGGTATGCTTTCTCATTTTTGAAAACTATTATGTGTCTTTAACTTGTGACATAAAACAGTTTACACTGCAAGACTTTTTTGCACTTTAAATATAGTAAGTTCTATCTTTCCTGTTTTGCTCAGAAAATTTAAAATTGCTTTCAAACAAGATTATGGGCTCCCCCTTATGGCCACAGTAATAGATATAAATTCCTATAGCTCATAAGTTCTGGTTCACACACACTTGTGTTCTGTTGAAGTTGGTGGAAGTAAATAAGGGATATACTTCATCTACTGAGTTCCTCCCATAGTCTGTGAAGTGAAGGTTACAGCAACTCAGTAAACTAACTGCAGGGTTTTATAGTAATTAAGATGGGAGTTTCTAGCAGTTTTTTTGAATGTAATAATTAGGTCTTACATCAGGTTTGCAACTGGTTTTTCACTGACTTCACTGGAATTCAGGCTTTACGAAACATTTGCAGCCCCTAGAGCAAGTTCACAAGAAGCTCTTGAATATCACATTAGCCCATACTTTAAAGGTGCAGAAGGAATGTTTTCTTTGCCAGTGTGGCCTTAGATAGCTAGCTGTTTGAGGTTGTTTGTAGTCCCAGTGCTTGATGTGCAGTGTGTCTGTTCCTGTGCTGTCTTTAAACTGTTTGGCTCACGACCTGGTAACAGGGGAGCTGTGGCAGAAAGTTGCTGAGCAAGGGCCACTCCGAAGCTCGGGAAAAGCAGAGCAATTAGCCTGTGCTGACTTCCCTCTGTTGTGACTCTGCCACTAGCAGTGCCTGACCTGTAGTCAGTGTTGTGACTGTAGCAAAGACACACTGTTTCACAGCGAGATAAATCAGCTTGTCCTGAGCTCTGTGCAGCTATATTTATGTTTCCAGCACCTGAGCTATCTCATTTACACCCAGCTCTAGTATCCTGTACTACATGGCCAGCAATCAAGTTTTAACTTAGGACACATCTCTGAGAAGGTTGAAGCAGACTGAGGTAACTGTCATGTGTAAAGGACCTATGAAGTTGGTCAAATCAGTGGCTTTTGTTGGAGAAAAACTTAAATGAAAACATATATAGAAATATATTAATAATCTCATGTATAGTTAATCACAACATATGAGCCCAGTAGAAAGTTATTTTTCAAATCATGTTTCTTACCAGGTTTGGTTTTGGGGGGCAAATCTTACATCTGTCTTGTCTTTTTTAATAGGTGGAAACTCAACAACTGGGATATTGATTTAACAAAGGAACGCTACAGTATGGTGGGAGGCAGACTGGTAATCAATAATCCAGAGAAATCGAAGGATGCTGGAAAATATGTCTGTATAGTATCGAATATCTTTGGAACAGTCAGAAGCAGTGAAGCCACTCTGAGTTTTGGATGTAAGCAGATGTTTATGACAAAATGTATAGAAACATTCCAGTTAGCTTGAGATGTCCAGCATTTTACACTGCAGAGTTTTCTGCATATGTGTCGTATAGCTGTATTACTCTGTAAGAACAATCTTAAGTGCCTTAATCTGCAGCAATACTCTTTATTATTCAGCTCGCATTAAAGTCTTTTCAGTAATTTATTATTAAATTATTAATGAAAGAATCTCACAAAGTCAGATCTTGAAATAATCATGTCCAGACTTTTTTTTTAAGTTGTGGTAGAACCTTAGGGGAAATAGGCACCGAAGAAAGACACAAGTGTGGGTGTATGGTGGCCAGGCACTGGTCTAGTGAAGCCGCAGTTGGGCTGCCTGCCGGAGGAAGGCATGACACTCTAGCAAAGCGTGCTCCCTGACTCCTGCTCTCCAGTAAAGCCCCTGCCAGGGGGCATTTCTGTCAACTTCAGAAAATCATAATCTAGTCTTGTGAATGCATACATATGCACAGACATAGACTATCAACAGATACATGCATTGTAAAGAACTGATGTGCTACATGAAGGTTAACGTAAAATTTTCTGACTGAAGACAGAGGGTTTGGGATTTTTATATTATTTTGCCTTCAAATGCTTTTTTTTACCTGGAAGTATTTTTTCATCAGAAGACAAAAAAGAAATTCACTCTTGCTTGGTGACCACTCACAAAGCTCCCTGTGCCTTTTAATCCCTACACTAAGTGATCAGAGCTCCTCTCTTTCAGTAGTCTCCCTGAGCAGAACAGTTTCACTCCTTACTGTATAAGACTAGAAGAGAAGTGAAAACTTCCTTTTTCTGCTAGTAATTGTGATACTGTGGGATTACATATCTCAAGTAGACTCAAGAGGCTGTAAAGCCCTTTTATGATTCTTCTCTTCTCCTTCTATGATAATTTGTACAAACTATCTCCTTTCACAATGACTATGATGGTTTCAAAAGAATTGAATGTAGAGTTGCTAAAAATAATACAGAAAATGTCTAATCTTTAGTAGAACTTTTGAATGTGCATAAGCTGACTGAAAAATGGCAACAACCTTTTAGAAGAGTTCAAAAAAATGTTGACCAGCTGCAATTTGAGAGACACCTTTTCTTTCTATCCTAAGGTTAAATTTGCAAAAACTGTGGAACAAAAACCACACTCACTTGTAAACTTTATGATTTCAGATGGATGGTGATTAATCCATTTGAAGACACTGTATTTAGTAGAACTAGATTGCCTTCCAGGAAGAAAAGAAGCAATTCTTTCTAGATCCAGTGTTATAAAACCATTACAATCTTCTTTAGTTGTTTTGCACACATTCTTTAAAGAAGAAATTTTATTCTTCAAGAATATTTAGTGGCTTTTTGGTGTGTGCTGAGCAAACTAAGAAGCTGATGTACTGTTCTTTTTGCTGGAAAACAGTTTCAAAATAGTGAAACATAGCAATTTCATAGCAGAGAGGCTACAAGAACCACAATGAAGAGAAATTTCCCTACTCTCTAGTTATTAACTGTATGTTTGTAAGAGTGCAGTGATTATGCTAATTTTTTCACTCTAGCTAAAAATGAATGTCTTTCAGTTAAGAGTACAAAGATTCATGTTCGTTATAATTATTGAATAATAACCAAGTTGTGATTATGCAAAGAAGACATCAAGACCCAGTCAGAGTACAGAGCATTTCATAAGTGGGAAGAAAGTATACAATTATATCTTGGTAATTTGTATGACATTCCTGCACCTGGCATAGACCATTCTATTTCAGTAGTAACATAATGTTTTATATATGTAAATTGCTTATCCTATCCTGTGTCTTGAAATTTGTAGTGATGGTGCTAAACTTTAAAAGCTTACTCAGAGAACACTATAAATAAAATGTCTAGACATAAAATATAAACTGGAAATAACTACAATAATTTAAAAGCAGTGATAGCTTTTCTTTTCCTCAAACCCCTCACTGTCCATATGCAAGGCAGTATCAAATTAACAACAAATTTATTGCTAATGATTATCATTTTGAACATTTTCTGGTTTCTGTAACAGATTTTAAACATCAAGCCGTTCCAGTGAAAGCAGAGATGAAAAATAGTGGCAACTTTACAAGATGATGGAAAGGTCTGCAACAAGGGGAATAGACATTTGGGGGAGAGATCAGAAAATGTTTTGAAGACAGAAAGTAGTTGTTTAGTAAGGTCCATGCTGACAAATGGAATGGGAATATACTCAAAATGTTATAGGTTTTATATGAATTGAGGTATTGCAGACTATGCCAAGAACTTCCTTGAATTTGATTACCAGACTTGTCTGGACAAGTAGCTAATCCTTACTAATTCAGTCTGATAGATTCACTTTCTTCTATAATAAATAAAATTTGGTTGAATTAATTGTGAGCTAGTTGTGAACAACTGTACACATCCACCGTGTTAAAACACAGAGTAAAATTATATTGAATACTAATATCAGAAGTCCTTAGAATGGTCCACTACGATGCCTATCATGTACTGTCTAATCAAAAGATCCAACCAGTCACTGTAAAGATCTATATTATCTTCTGGTCTGTCTGAGCAGAAGAAATATAAGCTTTTCAGAAGATGGGGGAGATGTCTTTCAGTGGACACTAATATAACTCTCCTAGAGTTATTTTCATACATTTAACAAAGAGTAATGACTTTTTCTTCCTAGATTCATGTAGTCTTTGAGGTCTGACAGCTGTGATTGGCCTTGGAGGAGTCTTTTACCTGTTCCATATTTAGCGAGTGTATGTTATTGCATCTGTTAGGTTTATAGATTTATCTCAGCCCATTTGTTATGAAGTTAAGAAATTAATTATTTTTATATAATGCAAAGTGTCTACTGCATCTGATTATACATTGCAATTTATAGTGGTGAATAGTCTCTGTTTTCTACTTAATCTCTTTTTGTATGTAGCTTTGTGCTGTTTTTTCTGTATTGTTTCTGGCTGACTCCTCTTGAACTTAAGTTTTAATTAGATCCCAGAGCCA
The DNA here is from genome assembly GCF_003343035.1 of Apteryx rowi. NCBI lineage: Eukaryota > Metazoa > Chordata > Aves > Apterygiformes > Apterygidae > Apteryx > Apteryx rowi. The sequence continues at coordinate 487,809 of NW_020448285.1, forward strand.
GACAATTTTAACAGCCTTGGGAATTTAGTAGAAGGCAAAGGTAGCTGCGGGCCATCTAAAAATATAAAAATATTGCATTCGTAGATTGTACACTTTGCTCTTACCATGTTATTATTTATACTGAAGTAGCATTTAGAACAAGATTCCAGTCAGGAGCTCTTTGTTCTCACTGTACTTGGTGACATGCAGGTGCTTCACAAGAGGCATTCTCTGCTTCAAGATGCTTATGGTTTAATTTCAGAGTAGTTAGACAAAACGAGAATGGTAAGAAAAAGAAAAGTGTAGTTATTGCCTAGCTGAAGGTTATTCTTTAAAGTAATAAAATAATTTGTGACATGCAACCACTGTCTTATCATTCCAGATACCATTACTGTTCTTCCAAGGTCTGTGGGATGATACATAGCTCCATGAAGGACATGCTTCTTTATTCTTTTACCACAGCCCCTTTACCTTGCTGCATGGAAGCTGGTTTCAAGAGGGTCGGCTAAGGCTTCTTGTGGGATCTGAGCCACTTCTGTCCCAAAGCCCTAGCAAAAGAGATGAGTCTGCACTCACTGTTTACCAGTCCTTGGCTGCTGAAGCTCTCAGTGAGGACAGCCAGGTCATTTCAGAGAAGCCATTTTAAGTTACAGTAAACAATTAAACTGGCATTTCTGAGAACCCAATGGAAAGATAACTTAAGACCCTCTCTCTTCCTGGGATTCCTTCTTCAAATATAGCTTACCTGCCTACTATCAGCAATACAATCTTCACTGCTTTTTTCTTTGCCGGCATTTGCAATTATGGGGAGTAAAATATTATAAGAAACCCACTGAACTTCATAATGCCCAGATTAAAACAACCAAAATGAACATTATGGGTCCACAGGTATCGGCCCAACATTGTTGCATGTCTATATTCATCTCTTCAGGGCTGAAATAATAAAAACAATTTTAAGGTAGTGAAAAAACACAGTTTTCCTTCCCCTTTTTTTTTAAACTAGACCTGGATCCCTTTCCACCTGAGGAACGCTATGAGGTTAAAGTGCGAGAAGGTGTTGGAGCAGTGCTTCTGTGTGAGCCTCCTTACCATTACCCAGGTAATTTGTCCAAAGTGCTTCATTTTCAACAGCATGAGGGTAGAAGAAAAAGGAATATTTATTTTTTAAAGTGTCGTTTAAGCTAAATGGAACAAAATATTAGTGGCATTTGCAACAGATAAAAGTATGCCTACAGTAAAAAAGGCATAAATATACCTAACTAGATTAATGCTGCTTCTTCTCTTATTTGCAAGTAGCCAACAAACAGGAGATTGTCTGGATCACTTTTCATTTACTAGACCCAAGACAAGTCTTAAGGTTAGCATGAGGTAATTTTTGCCTTGGATATATTTAATCATGGGAAGATTAAGTAACCCATTCAGTAAATGAACTGAACTGTTTAAATGTGTCGATTCTTTAAAAATTATTTCTCCAAACCTATGGCTGTGTTTCTGTCAGGGGCATGTGGAGTATAGGCCTCTTTTGTGACTCAGATGGAATTTATATAAAATGTAACTTTTACACAGCTTGAGAATCACTATTTAGGTTAGGCTTCTTTTGAATATTTGCTTGTAGTTGAACTTATGTAAAGGATATTTTTGAATTTGCAAACAGTTTTGGATCTTACAAATAACATGAATAAAACTAATCTGGATAATGGAGGGGAGGCTTGGCCTACCCTTCAACAGACCTGAATATGTATCCCTGTGTCATCCCAGACTTTCTACTGGCCTTGGACAAGGCCCAGCTTCCTTCCGCGTGATAAAATCACCACAGTAGAAATGGTCATGGACTCCCATTAAATTCATAGAACATCAGTAGGGACCCCCAGAGGATTAGAGATGAGATGAATTGCACTCTGGAAATGTCTTTCTTGCAGCATTTGCTCCTGAAGAACTCTACAGGGATTATGCCCGTAACCTCAAGCATCTCCAGTTCCATCGTGAGGGGTGAATTTGGCTGTTAGCATCTCTGTTACCAGACCTTATTTGTAAAATGATATAACATTTTGGTTTTCATATTTTGTGTCTTAGTATCACAAGTAATCTTGTGAGAGGAACTGAAACATACTTCTAGTTACAATATTCTAAGGTCACGACGAAATCGCAAGACTGACACAGACTTCCCAGCTTCTCAGTTGTGTCAGTGCAAGACTCAGCTGCACATCTCCTGTCTACCTCCCACTCTAGTTCCTGTGGAAAGGCTGGACCCAAAGGGAGCCATCCTCACTATAGCCACATCACCAGTGATCTGGACAGATCTGGACTACTGGAAGTACTACCCCAATGTTCAGTGTAGACAGCTACTAGCTGGCTACTGAGATATGTGTATTCTATCTCATATAACTGTCTTTCCTGAATAAAAGATTTATAAGCTAGAAATCAAAGGGGAAATCAATATGGAGAGTCTACCGTGGCTTAAGTAGCTGGTAATATTGCTATTGTTTTCTGATATTAACTAGAAAATATTTTCCTCCAGATGATCTCAGTTATCGCTGGCTTCTAAATGAATTCCCAGTATTCATTGCTTTGGACAAACGACGATTTGTGTCACAGACGAATGGCAATCTCTACATTGCAAATGTAGAAGCCTCAGATAAGGGCAATTATTCATGTTTTGTTTCAAGCCCTTCAATAACAAAGAGTGTATTCAGTAAATTTATTCCACTTATTCCACAATCAGACCGTAAGTATTTATTGGAAATATTGTGAACATGTAATGTTCTAACTGTTTGTATGTTGATTTTCCTCATTCATTACAATATTTTTACATATGTGAGAAGAATCATACGGCAAGTCATAAATCAGCGTTGCAGACTGGCTACTGCACGGGTGTTTTTTAGTGTTCTGCATACAAAGGTCCAAATCATTCCTATCCACAGCGAAAACTCTGTAAAGGAAATTTCCATTGATTCATTCACAAAATTTCTTTTGTATCATTGAGAACAGAGTTTTCCCCATCTCCTTCATGTGATAAACCCTTACACTCATCCCAAAATATTTTTTACCTTTTCTGATCTTGGCACTGGTTCAAAAGGGTATAAGTGGAAAGCAAAAGCTTTATGAAAAGGTTGATACAACTTCAGGAATTAAAATATTTCCAGGAATTCCCCCATGAAAAATGGAAAATGCTTTTCCCCCTATTGAAACCTCCTATCCAATGGTGGCCTAAGGTCTCTATGTCTCATGGGCCAGTCCCCTGAGCCACCTATTCGGTTCTGTGTTATTAGATTATTCTCTGCCATTCTTTATCAAAGCTCTGTCTTTTCCAATTGGTAACCAGGTTCCCTCTTGCCTTGCCACTAGAGGCTGTAAGTCACTAGGGTCTCGTGAACTGGAGATCATTAGAATTTCAGCGACCCTTTTATCTGTTAGATTTCCCATATGACAGTGAAGAACTGTGATTGAATTTGGGTAATTACAGATCAGAGATCTTTGTCCTGCTTTTCCTTGGCCAATGCCCGCCTGGGTTCTTCATCTAGTGGTACCCAGAGGAGTCCTATAGAGGTCACCAGTAGGTAGATTTGATTGCATACTGTTGCCACGTGGATTCCTGGCACTTCCCTGTACCCTCATTAAGCAGTATATTTGCTGGCTCTAGTTCCTTCTTACCATCAATATGAAATTATTGACAATATTCTATCCACTAAAAGAATCTGGAAAATAGACTGGAAAGTAGAGACTTAGACTTTTGATTGCCCACATGCACAGGACATCATCACCCTTAAAATGGAAATGAATGAATTTATGTTAAAGAATTGTGCTGTAGAAAATGTTAAGCATTTCTCTCCAAAGAATGAGTAAAACAATTCTGCCTTATTATTGAAAGTTTACTGCTAAATCAGACTTCATGTATCTGGCCGGGCAATTATGCTTTGTAAAGAAAAATTGTGTCTGGAATTTTAAGAAGGGTTTTTCAGAATTTTGGAAGTTATAATTGCTGTATTCGTTTCTGCTAGGCCATTTCTGAGAATCTCTTTTTTAATGTTAGGTGCAAAAGTATATCCTGCTGATATCAAGGTGAAGTTCAAGGACACATATGCCCTCCTGGGGCAAAATGTGACACTGGAGTGTTTTGCTCTTGGGAAGTAAGTGTGTTTTAAAATAATTGTAGAGCACTGTTTGCTTTCATATTTCAGGGAAGGAAAATATACCTTTCATTAGCAAATACTTTTCTGTACTCTCCAATTTAACAACCAGTTCTTGAGCATGCTGATTTGTACTTCATTGTACCTTTTCAAGTCCGGTTCCTGAACTCAGATGGAGTAAATACCTTGAACCCATGCCAGCCACGGCTGAGATAAGCATGTCTGGTGCAGTTCTTAAGATTTTCAATATTCAGTATGAAGATGAAGGACTTTATGAATGTGAAGCTGAAAATTATAAAGGAAAAGATAAACATCAGGCAAGAGTTTATGTACAAGGTAAGTAGAACAATTTTATTCTTCACTAGTTATGTTGCTTTTTCTCATGTTGGAAGTATCTGTGTTTTCACACTTGATGTCAGTGCTGACTCCCTGCATCATCTTGACACACTGTTATTTGAGTTAATAAACAAAATCAAAACCCATGCATTGGATGCCAGGCATAACATTCATGTATTAATTGAGCAACTGCTTGGCTTAGATGGTTATGATAACTGAATATACACCTTGACAGCAGTGTGTGTTAGCATTAATATAGTTATGCGTAGTGGAAATTATTTAATTAGTTAGGGTATTTGAACTGAAAGAACTGCCGGAAAGAAAAAGAGATCATTAGGTTTGTTATGCTTTCTTGCTTCTTCATTTTGTTTGTTTTTCCTGTCTGTCTTTTCTCTGTCTCTTCTCAGCTACAGTCAAGTCTTTATTCTGACTGCCTTTATCCCTTCCCTTCACGCATTTGGGTATATGAGGGACCAAAAAACTGTACCTTATTTCTCATAGTGGAATGATCCTAAGTAACCTGACTCCTTGACTGAGACTTATGCCACCCAACTGTGGCTTCCTACATAACATCTGAATTACCTTCAGAACATTTCTCTTCCTTTCCATTGACAGTACAGAACATGTCCTGAGTTAAGATCCTCAGTTAAGTGCTTGAACTTCAGTAGGATAAATTCAAAAGCGGTATGGGAAGGTTGTCACTGCTTGTTGTATGTAAAGCTAATAAATAGATTAATTTGATTAGTAAAAGCAATAAGGCTGGAACATTTTCAATTTTAATTTCTTAAATAACTTCTCTGGATGAAGAGAATATTTTCTTGGAAACACTTTCAGTACATTCCTGGTTTTGCACAATTTTATGTCATTTATCATTTTTATGGTGATACTGTATAATTTACACCTAGTATAATCTACAGGTGAGTGTAAGTGGTAATACCTTGTATCTCTGGAAATTCATGAATCATTATTTCAATTCCCGTTTATCTTCTCATTAAAAATGACTGGTAGTTATTCTGGGGACAACGTGGTAACACACAAACATCTTAACTTCATTCTTGCTTATATTGGTACATTGTTGAGCTACCATTATTAGTCTTTGTGTCCTCTTAAGTATCACGGAAAAAGCAGAGGAATTAATAGATCATAATGTTAATTAAATAAATCGCTGATATATTTACAAGGCACCATGTGTTTTTGTTCTTCAGCATCTCCAGAGTGGGTGGAACATATCAACGACACAGAGAAGGATATAGGCAGTGACCTCTACTGGCCTTGTGTAGCTACAGGCAAGCCTATTCCAACAATCAGATGGTTGAAAAATGGTGCCTCGGTAAGTATATTGCTATAGATAGTGCAGTATTTGTTGGTTACTAGCCAATGGAAATGACTTTTTGAAGCATGCATTATTAAAAGGTTAAAAAACTTATGAATCATAGTGATACAAATTTTCACTGATTCCAGTTGCGCTGGAAATTTAAATCTATTTTTAAACTTTTATTTCAAACTCCTCTTTGATTTTAAAATATATTTCTTTACACTATTTAATACTCAGCTCTGAATTCTGAACTTGCTGTTTGACCACCTGCAGTATGTGGATACCTCCTTTTCTCCAGTCCTTTATAAGTAAATACTATTTTCTTCTCTCTAGATAAAACAGTGTAATCAGCTTCCCTCTAAAAATAATCCTTTTTACCACATTGAACATGAATGTGTCTTTAAAACTGTAAGACAAATGGAGTCAGTGGAGACATGAGAAGAAAGACTCATTTTAAAATGATTAGTGGTGTTCCTATATCATATTAATTTTCACGTTTTTTGGTCACAGAATATTGCAAAATTCAGTTCTTTTAGGTGATGTGAAGTTTAAATGAGTGCCATTTGATAATTTAAGTTTATTGCTCCAGATTTTTTAAATCAAGTTGATTTTCAATCCAGGCATTTCAACAATGTGTTTAATATCCATTGCTTATACTGTATGATGAGCTGTTAAAGAACAAACAAAATAGAAGATGTCACACTACATCTGTTAAGCCCTGGTGACACTGATCTTGACATGCAGACAGAAAAAAGACAATGAGGTAGAGCTGTTTTGGCTGTGTATCTTAACAAAAATGTGACAGGTTGGAGGGAGAACAGAGATATCACCATCTGCCACATCTGCCACCAGAAAAAACAATGCTATTTTCTAGCTTCTATAGTTATTACAAACAAGTAATTTAAAAAGCAAATTACTTGACTGTCCCCGCTGAACTTGGCTTTCACGGACAAAATCTACATACTGGATTGCAGAAAGCAGTGTAGTTCTCCAGTAATACACCAGAAGATTATGCTGTGTATTGAAATTATGAGATGATTTCCAAATAGAGATTAGCAAAAATATTTGAATTGCGTTGAGAATGTAGCTTGTTTATGAATCAAACATAATTATTAAATTGGCATTTCATGTAGCACAAAAAGAAGATTCCTTGAAAATATTATTGAAATGTTTTTTTAAATAAAACAGTAGAGGAAATATTTTTCTTTTAATCTATTCTTTCTTCAGATAAATAGTATTCTTTTAATCTTCCACTACTCTAGGCACTCTAATTGACTCACATACAGGATTAAAGGATTTCAGCCTAATTTTCACAAGAAAAGAGAATTTAGTAACATGGTTTTTGAAAAAACAGTTGACATCTATTTGTAGTTTACAAAATATCCCATCCCATTTTGCTCATTTCTAAACATTTTTTTAGAAATAGATCTGGTACTTATTTGGATTTACCAGATGTTTTTTCTTTAAATAAACAAGTGGTCCATACTACTTCCCTGTGGAATCTTGAAAATTTTCTGTTCATCTCATAAGGATTTGGATTGACCTTTTACTATTGTTGTAAACTAATGTACATAAAATATAACATACCAAACCCTGGACATGGCAAAACAAAGCTTATGTGAATAAAACAAATTTCACTTCTTGTTTATTAGTTCTGAACCAGTAATGTGTGAATTCATATGGTAAAAATGGACTGAAGAATAGATGTTTGTAGTGTTACTCAGTTATGATTTTTCCAGAAACATAAAGATCAACACTGAATCTTTCTTTCTTTGAGAAAAGGTGAATATACTGCCACAAAGACTGAACTGTAACAAGGGGGAAAATAAAATCTCATCAGTGTCTTAATGTTATGTGAGAGACTCTTTTCTGAACACTGTCACTAAAAAAGAAAGTGAAGAACTGTGGATGGGTATGAATTCTATAGCATATGTAGTCTAAATGAAAATCTTACGATTTTCTTGATTTTATGTTTCAGTTCAGGAAAGGTGAACTAAGAATACAAAGTCTGACCTTTGAAGATGCCGGCATGTATCAATGTATAGCAGAAAACACGCATGGAATTATTTATGCAAATGCTGAACTGAAGATTGTGGGTCAGTGAGATTATTTGCTTTTATATACAATTTTGGGCTTGAGTAAGGTAGTAGTCATATTTGCAAGCATTGTTTGATAATATATTGTTGGAATAATAAAGTTAACTGAATCTAGGTGAGATGGGGCTCTCTAGTTGGGTTGTGACAATGAGCTGAAGAATCAATTTATTAATTTATGGAGAATGTTTACTGGATTTTTTTTCTGATGCTTGCCTGCTGCTGTTAGCACACAGAGAATTGCTAGCATAGAAAAGATTTAAAGTGCTTAGAGTTGCTGACTGCCCAGTCAAGCTGGCGAAACTAGTTGAGAAATGTTTTCTTTTTTGCTCACCTACACGCCTCTGTTGGTCAAACTCTGCTTTTCTGGAAGCCATGCTGCCAGTTAGTATATACTTTCTTTCACCAGCCCCTTAAAGCTCTTCATCTTCACTGTCCCCTCTCCCTTTGCCTTCTATAACCCTTTAAGACCAGCTGCAATATGGATTTGCAATACAACTGTCCCATTTGTTGGCTACATAGAGTTAATAGTCCAGTATTTTTTCCAAACTATCATCCTGTAGTAGAAACTTAGATTTTCAGATCCAGAGTGCTCAGATTTAAAACATTTTCTGACCTTTCTACTGATGTCATTATAGCAGATACATTGACTATATGACATGGACATGGCTTTCATAGGGAATTTCCCTGCAGTAGTTACCCTAGGTTCTTTCTAACTCGCACCTGCCTCCAGACTTTCCTAACAGCTAAACTATTCTTGACTTCACCAACCCACTGCACAACAATATAATACATCATCCTTCCTGCATTGCCATTTGCTCAGTAGAGCCTGGATTACCTGGAATTTAGCACTATTTGCATGCACATTTTTAAACTTCAGTGTCAATAAGATGTGGATGTCTATCAGAGTTTTTCTCTGTACTGGTGTAATTAACTGATAGCTGTATTTCCGCAAGCTGTGCACATATTTGCTGGCATCGTTAACAATGATGGAACACAGAAATGCAAAATAATTGAAGGCATTTTGTCTTGTATTCAGTTAAAAATAAAGAGAAAATTAATAAGCCAAGGTCTGACCTCAGGTACATCTGTGTGGTGCTTACTGCAGTTGTTTGTCATTGCTCTTGTACAGAGCGCAGGATTTGACACAGAAGTTGGCTAAACAGAAAACTACAAAGAGGAAGAAGGGAACAATCTTAAAGTTGCTAGACGGAGTTTAGAACCACTGAAAATTAAAACCAACTATTATTTGAAAGTATGACTAAGTGAGCAAGCTGAATTTTTACAGAAGTTGAGCTCTAGGAAGCTAAATTTTATTAGGTCTGTTAAAAAGGCCTCTGAGAGGGAAGAGCTTTCAATTGATTTCAGTGGGCTTTGATCTTGTTAGGTTAAACTTAGATGTAGATTCAGAAATCAACAGAAGGAAACCTCTGGTGTAAACTACATAATAATTTTCCTGTTTCTTTTAGAGCACCATCTGCTGCTCAGTGCATTTCTATATCATTAATATTTTTCTCGATAGTCTGAATAATGGGAATTTATATACAATCAATAGTTCTGTCATTTACCTTAGTCTTAATATTGCAAACAAATGGTGTTCTGCACAAAAGTCATTAACAGCAATGCTCATGTGCTAATTTTTCCCTTCAGCTTCACCTCCTACTTTTGAACTGAACCCTATGAAGAAGAAAATCCTAGCAGCTAAAGGGGGCCGTGTAATAATTGAATGCAAGCCTAAAGCTGCTCCTAAGCCAAAATTCTCATGGAGCAAAGGAACAGAATTGCTCGTAAATGGGAGCCGGTGAGTATTTATTGTTAGTGGACACTGTGATTCTTAAAAATGCTGCCTTACGTTTGTATTTATTCTGCAGGCTAGTTCTGACTTTTGCAGGCTTCAGGGGCAGGAGAGCGGTAAGGCAACGTGAAGCTGTCCTTTATGCTGACAGGCTGAGCACTGAAGTAGAACACCCTGGCAGCTGTAGAGTGCATGGGACAGAGTTAATACTAAATTATAATGTTTGTTCCACATGATTGCCCAAGGAATTGACTAAAATTATTTCATTATGATTCTAACAGTCAATTCAGGACGTGTAAGGAATTGATTTTATTAGTAAATCTCACCAAACCCCTAAGGAACAGTCCTTAGCTCCCCTGCTGTCTCTGCTCTGTGTCTGACACAACTGAGAGGTTTTTTTAAAATACTAGGCATGATCCTAGAATAATGCCTATATTTTAAGCAGTTAGTCTCAGCACAGAACCCAGAAGTCCATGTTAAGTGCCCAGAAGCCTTATACAATTGCACTGGAATAGCTGGATGCTTAAGAATGAGATCTAAAACTTTCTGCCCTCTAACCACCAAGGTAGTCAATAGCAAAATGTGAGGGATTGGAGATGCTTTAAGCTCTGCTCCTTCAGATGGTAGGAAGTCCTTCCCCAATACGGAATAAACCTGGTTGGCTTCTTTTTTTGAAATGCAAACCTACTTCTTTTCACGAAAGAGTACCAGAGCGTTTTGCCAAGCCAAAGTCTTGTTCTGAGCTAGTGGGGAGCCCTCTCCGTCTCTTGTCTCAAACCAGTTGTTTAGCAGAAGAGACTCTGATATTCCAGACTGCGACTGTGACTGCAAGTTACTCTGTGACCTGGTGATGAATGCCCCCACTGGGGAGGAGGAGACCTGAATTTCAATTCCCATTCCAAAGCTTATTCATGCATTTTAGAGGGAACAGTCACATGATAAAATGTGACTTGTCTGTGCATACAGCATTTGTTGCTCTTATTTGTGCAACATCTTAGGAAGAGGAACCCCAGTCCAGCGGTGTATTAGTAGATAAGAAACTGGGTAAGTGTGGTTGGTTTAAGTGTTTATGAGAAGCCAATAATCTCTATGATGCTTGAATTAGGATTCAGTTTACCTGACTTTATTCCCTACTGTGCCACTGCCCTGGTCCCTGAGGGAAGTCTCTAAGCAATACTACAGTACATTTTTGCTAATGTTAGCAAACATATATATTAGTTGTGTTATATAAAGTTATATGATGTTATATAATAATATATGTTATATAATAATAAGATAACATCTGATACCCTCATCTAAACCATAAACTTGTTATTACTTGAAGAAAGGCACTGAAATTGATATCAGAATATGGTTTTGAAAAGGGATTGTGGTGGGAGAAGTCTAGGAGATTCATTTCATTATAACATTTCTTTTCATCACAGGTATGCAAGATTTCACTTTTAGCATTAAGTCCTCAATGAAAATTAACATAATGGTTTTCTCCTAAACCATATTGTAATTCATTTTTGTATGTTATAATATTGGAAGCCACTGCTCAGAATTAATTTAGATGTGTAATTTCAGGAAAACAATAGGCCAAAATGTTACTAGCAGTGTAGATGCAAAAAGCTGATAACATACAACTTTAACAGGTATATTTGGTGTGTTGTTCATATTTCAGAATTGAATTGTGTCACAAAATTATAAGAAAAATATATGAATGACTATTAAAAAATGAAAATGCCCCTTGCTCCAACAATGTGAGCCATCTAACCATACCACAATCTATTTAAATGCTTCTGACTACAGGAGTGTTTATAAATGCAACAGTTAGACATCAGCTTCCAAAAGATATTTGTGATCTTCTAACTTATTACAATTGCTACTGAAAGTATTCCTTTCTGATATAAATACCTAACTTCCCTTGCTGTATTTTTTACATTTTTGATAGCATACGTATTTGGGATGATGGGAGCCTGGAAATTATCAATATCACAAAGCTGGATGAAGGTCGCTACACATGTTTTGCAGAAAATAATCGAGGAAAAGCTAATAGCACTGGTACTCTAGAAATGACAGGTAAACTTCTAAATTAATTTGTTTCAGAAAGTATCCCTTAATTCAAAATCACTACGTTTTGTTCCAGCATTGCACTACTTCTGTGAGCCATTTTATATCTTTCTTTTCTAATTTAGTTGCTCATTAAAGGATGAATTGTGGCTTTTAAAGCATACATCTCAATAGAAACTGTGTATGTTTGCACCAATTCAGAGACTGTATCTCAGTTTTAAGTGTTTATTCTTCTGTAAGAGATTATAAAATCTGATCCATCAATTCAGATAGCACATTTTGATGCAATCACTCAGGTTGGTAGCGTAGCTCTAACAGAGGAATGAAGCCATGATTCTGGGGCCATGACTCAGAGCAATGGGACTCTTATTGTCCTTCTTTAATTTTTCTCTCTTTTTTTTTTTTTATGGGGAGAGCTGAGACTTGCAAGACTGAAAGCATTGCAGTTAAATTAACATCCATTATATTTGTGAGGCAGGGGCATATAGTCATATAATTGCACTACTCTATTCCCTTCTTTTGGGGATATTAATATTTAACAATTAAATACTGATATCCTTAGTTGTGTATTTTAAATATGATGTCAAATAATTAAATATCCGTTGAACACAGAGAGGAAATATGGCATTCATGAACAGTTATGCCTGCCAAGCATCCAAAAGTCTCACTGATAGTAGCAGAATCATTTATTAAATGTATTTTTTAAAGTCTGTTCCAAAAATCATGCTGAATGTGGCAGCACAATACCACAATATTAATGTGCTAATGTAAGAATTAATCTATATCAGCAGGTCATATGAAAGCATTTTTGTGGCTGCTTTATTATATCAAATGAGAGGGTATTGTAAGATTTTATTTTGATTAATCAGATTTGTTTAATGTTTGCAGTTACTTTTTGTCATCTTTTGCAGTTTTATATGTCTAAATATTTCACTCAGCCATTTAATTATTTTGAAAGATGATGTAAATAAATACAGCCCCTTAACCATTGTACCATACCTTCAACAATCAGGAAGAACTTTGACATAATAAGGCCTCATGATGAAACACTTAAAATGTGTTTATAAACTGTATAAACTAGTCGTAAAGAATTTTTAAATCCTGGAGTATTCTGCTGTGGTTCATCTAAAAGGGAACACTGAAAGACTAAGATGCCTCCCTTGATCTCACAGCAGAAACAGAAGGGTCAGATGGCATATTTCAGAATTATTTTCACATTGTGGACAAGGATGATGGCTGACTAACAATGCTTTGAAAATGGTATTCTCAAACACTTTGTGTGTGGCCCGTAAAACTTCTCAGACATTGCTAAGGACTACAGGAAATTGAAAAGTTAAAACTAAAGCTGACAGGCACTGTAGACTGTGATGATTTTTCCCATAAGCCGTTTGTTTGCTGCCTCTAGACCACTGTTTCAGGGTCTCCTTAGACTGATAGAAGACTTTATGTTAACTTCTAGAAAATTACTGATGATAGAGCCAAGTCCTGAACATACAGCCACGACGTTAGAATGCAATACCTCCTTCTGTCAGGGTATCCTAAGGCCTGTTCTCGTAGCTAGGAATTTAGAGATCAGATGTGAACAGGTTGCTCTGATGCACAATGAGATATTGCATTCTCAGATATCCAGTTCTTGTGCCATACTCATATGCTAAGGATTAAACAGATTTTGGATTGCTAGACTAGGATCTGAGGGAAGAGTTTTCTCCAAGTCAGACTGACGAGAAATATTGGGTTCATTTGGAATTGTTGCTGTCCTGTGTGTGGTGGCGTGTAGTGTGCTACCTGGGAGCATTTGGGAGTTTTGCATAGCAATTCCTCTGCTAGAACCTAGATCTTAACTAGTGGCAATAGCCCTTTTCTTGTGGCTCATTATCTTCCAGGTTTTAGCATCTTACTCCCACTCTCGTATCTGTGGGAAAGACATTGTATGTCAAGAAGTGATGAGTAGATACTCTCTGGGTTTTTATTTTATGATCGTATTTGACAGCAAAGGAACAGGTCTCACTGATCCAGTGAGTCCCTTCCAGAACAGTGTTGCTAATTTGCCATACGAATTAGGTGCACGTACTAAGATGTCTAGGAAGCATCATGAAGTCTTTGCCTTTTTTTGTTTCTGTAATGATAAGCAACATTTCTGGGGCATATACAGCTTTCTTCCTTTCTCCTTTCTTCCTTTCTTCCTTTTCTTCTTTCTTCTACTCTTTCCTCTTTCATTTCCTCATGTAGCTATCTGCATGGTTTGTTATATATACTTAATATTTTTCTCACTAAATACGTTAAGTCTCAGTCTCTGCAGTGCTCTAATGGAAATCTCACATTCAGCCTGACAACTGTGCAGAACTTCCCATTTGTTAAAGAGACAGGTTTTAAAAAATAAGAAATATTATTATTAAAAAAAAGGAAACAACACAATAATTGACAGAAGATTGATCATCTACCTGAGAGATTATCAAAGAATAAAAATAGTTTTACATAGTCAGTAATATGGACCAGAGAGTGAAACATAGCCATTTTAAAGGAATAACTAAGTACAAGTTAGGCATTTCAGTTGTAAAAGTATTTTCTTTGTTCTCTTTAGTTTGGTCTTTTGAAATGTAGTTGCATGAATAGCATGCAAACCAGAGTTTGGGGGAAGAGTTTCATGTACAATCAAGCAGTTATCAGTCTGGGCTTACATTTGGATAAACATTTATTTATTGGAATTTTCCATGTTTGCTGTTAACTTCACAGAGGCTACAAGGATTATTTTAGCTCCACTGAATGTTGATGTCACCGTTGGAGAGAATGCTACCATGCAATGTATTGCATCCCATGATCCCACGTTGGACCTCACATTTATTTGGTCTCTAAATGGCTTTGTAATAGATTTTGAGAAAGAACACGAACATTATGAAAGGAATGTTATGGTAAGATACTATAGATCTTATTTAATTTGTGGAAGCCTACTTTTCTTTATTATGAATAATTGTCTTTTCTGTTTTACTTTTTCTACTGTATTGGTTTATGTCTAGAAAAATGCAGTAGGCTAAGCATATAAAATAAAGTTACAATTTAGACACCTTACAGACAGATATGCAAGATGCTCACAGGTAGACACCTGAATTCAGAAATCTGAATTGACTTAAGTATTTTGGTACCTGAGCTGAATCCCATTCTGATGACTGTAGTGTCTGAAATGAAAAATATTGAGGTCCAAATGTTGAATAATGAATATAGCTGGTAAGCAAGTAACATATTATCTTGTGAAAGGATGCATGCATATGGGTTCATTTTTACTTGCCCATGTTTTTCTGAAAAAAATTTCTGGAATTTGGCACAAGACTAGGCCAGATGGTGAGTAGGAGTCAAACAGTCTGTAAATACTGAGCAAGAAAGGTTTGTGTGAAGGCTAAACAAGCTAATACAAAAATGCTTGTTTTGGCACATAGGAAGAGGAATCATAGACCTTTTGTGTTCACATGTATGGTTATCTCTTTATAGTCTTATATCAGACTTATGCAAGATTAGTTGCAAGCAAACTTGAGTAGAAATCCTTCTTGGTTGTGTCTAATGGTGTCTAACACTCAACAACAACCTCAGAGCTGTTGCTGACGTATATATATTTATATTGCAGTTCTGGGGTTAAATGATATAAAAATCCTCAAATATAGATACAAACTCTTTACTGTATTTTAGATCAGCTCTAATTTCAGTATCGTAAAATTTATACTCTCGATCTTCAAGCCGGCACATTTTAATGCTCCCCCAAGAAGCCGGGTATTTGGAGGGAAGAGGCTGCTGAAGCCATCCGTAGCTTCTGAGAACCATGCGGCCATTGGTCAATTTCTGCTCCACCTTCAAAATTAGCTATCTTAACAGTACAGCTTACAAAGTCTTTTTCCTAGACCTGCAGTGTTATTTGATTTTCCACGAATCAAGAGATTCTTTTTCTCTCTTTATTTTTCCATATCTGTTTATCTCCACATCAGGAGATATTTCTGGCATAACTGTTTCAGCCTAATTGGGAGCAAACCAGTGCTCTGGGGTGACTGAGTTGCCTTAGCCTGCTCATTTGCTGAGTTGTTCTGAAGGTTCCTGAGAAGGCGCACTGCTCGCTTTCGGTGAGAGAGCAAGTCCTCGTCCAAAAAGCCAGGAGTAGTGTATGCTAAGACCAGCTGAAAAACATTGAAGCCCAAAGACGTGTAGCCCTTTGGGCAGTAAACATCACAAAGCCTGTGTCCAAACTCAGCAGCAGGGTACTAAGCAATTTGAAAAGTGTACTTTGTGTTGCCTTAGAAATTACAAAATGTGTAGATCTACCCTAACACCATCCAGAAAATTTCCTGTTTGTGGCTGCCAAGCATACCGCTATTGATAGGTTTAAATTTGCACTTCTGTAGTACTCAGTGCATGGGAGTACCTTGCAGAAGCTTGAACAGCCTCATAATGGCATTCTTTTTCTTTAGATAAAAGCAGAAATGAATCTGATTGTCAGTCAAAACAAGAGCTGAAAGAGTAAAGAAGATCCCTCCATTGAATGTATTCCTTGTAAAAGAACAAATTAAACCAGTCCTGTTTTTGTCAAATTTTATTTAGTCGATTGCTTTTAGCCTCTTGACAGAAGTCACACAGAGAAGCTACATTTCACTAAATAGCAAATCAGACTGAAAGAGTAGATGAATCATTGGTTTTGATGTGTAAGAAAGACGAAAATGCCTTTACCTGAGCTTATCCTGGACTGTGTAATGCAAGAGAAGAAAGACTAAACTTTCTCCATCCATAGATCATGTGTTGAACAAAAGTTTTTCTTCCAGTGGCATAAACTTTTGGGTATTGCTCTTAATAATAAAAATAAAAGGAAATTGGATAAATCATTTAGAAAATTAATTCTGAAATTTAATCCCAGTTTTATGGCACTTTCTAGCATAGTACTCAAGTGAACAAGTTGGTGGCCAAATACAGGTTTCAGCAAGTGTCTAAAGCATAAGTCTCTCTAAAGTTGATATTTAGATCCCCAGTCACCTGTTTCATCTTTCAGAGATAGCCAGTGGTTCTGGACCTCCTGATCCCAAATTCTGATTAATTCACAATATTTTAAACACTATACTGAAGTGCTGTTTTTTAAAAAACAAATCAGCCTGGCTTATTTCTGTGGGCTGGAGAGAGACACACACAAATCTGAGGGTGGTTCACTTCATGTAAGTGTCGATTCTTGTGGTGGAAATAACTGCCTTTTCCCATAGATTATTGAGATATACCCCATAGGATGTAGCAGCAGTTGAAGGGTGACTAACTCTTAATTCATTTAGATACTTAAAGTTAAGTAGGTTAAATCTAAACATCAGTTAATTTATTTGTCAGTGTATAACTCTATCCTCATGAGGGCTATTTTGTGTTTTGTTGAGTTCCTTTTGTGCTCAATCAATATAGGTGTAAATGACTGAAGTAGAGGCAGCTTCTTCATACACATTCCTGAGCCTCATTTCTGGGCTTTCAAATGCAAAGCAAGTGCAGATAATCTCTGTTCCTCTTCCACAGACAGCTCAGTCTTCATCAGTCAGTACAGAAGGGGGCAGTAGGACTGCATTCCACCTCTGGATTTGAGATTTGTCGTTATTCTGGGATTCAACACTTATATTATAGTAATAATGAACGTAGGAGAATTTTTTAAAATGTAAGAAATTCACTACAAATGTTTATATAGGATGTAATTAAGAGGAATGTGCACTTTCAACATTTCTGTTTCATTCATTTATTAGCTTATTCTTACATTAAGTTTTTTTTTTTTTTTCCCTAACTGTATGAACAAAGGTATTTTCTCCTAACTACATCTTAGACCCCTCTTGCTGTTCTCAGCTCAAGTCACTCAGTGGCAGGTTTGCTCAGACTTTCTCAGGTGCAAAGGGGTGATCTGTTGTGCATTAGACAGCAGCAGCCCGAACTGCTGTGCTTGAAGCACTGCGGTTGCCACACAGCTCTTTATAAGCATAAAAGAAAAAATATCCCATCATGAATATTACAATGACTGGATGTATCATTCATACCCTCTGTAATTTCCTCTTGATGAAGAAGCCGCATCTGTCTTCCTGATAATATCGCTATTAATTTATAGTGACAAACAGATTAACACACTGAAATTTGATATAGACACAGTACTTCAGTTCTCAAAATAATACTAATATTGTTGTTACATACACATAATGGAATGCTAATGAAATTCATGTGAATACCTGCATAAGCCTTTTTTCTTTAAATGGAAGCTTTGGTAGCTCCATCAATTGCTGAAGGCAAAACTAATTTGCATTACATTAGTGTTGTAACTCATTTCTCAAAAGAAGATTTGTCAGTGCTGTTTTGATTTCACATGGCCAAATATGACAGTGGTATTTAAAATTTAAAAAAAATAGTAATTGTTTAGTATGCAGTTTTAGGAACAGCTGTCAAATGGAGTCTTCTAAATTTTACTATTAAATTGATTGTGTTTAACTTCATGTATGGTTGTTCCTCTGATTATTTGATTGAGGAGCTAAATATTAACATATCCTTTCAAGACCCTTAGAGATATAGTGCTTGAAGTAATCTGGAAACCTCTGATGTTTTGTCATTTCTTATTTATGGAATTGCTTTTTGCTGTGTATATTTAAAGATTGATAGGCTTACTTTTAACATACATTTAAAATTTAGTATGCACTATGCAAATAAATATATTGTTTTGATTTTTTTACCAAATATTCTCTAAAGTATCTGAAAATGAAGATGTATGATTCTACTTTTACAGTCTTTTGAAACACACTAATTCATGTGTATAGATAGTCAGGAAAAGGAACTCCATAATTTAGCTTATTCCAGTCAGAAACTCAGAAACTTATACATACACTTAAAAAGAGTCCAAATGTAGACTGTAATAGCCTTAGTCACATGTAGATATGCACACAAACTTTAAAATATTTTCTGAACTATCAATATTCCTGTGTTTGCTACATTGTTAATTATTTTTTGATTTAAGGAAAAGTGAAGTTAGCTATGAGTTGTGTTAAGCAATATCAGCGGACCTGAAACATTGATATTTTTATCATCATTTTATCATTAATAAGTTAAATTAACTTGGAGTACACATATGTAGGAACTTGGCCTCCTGGCAAATAAATTTCTTTTGGAAGAATTAAAATATGGAAGATTGTTTGTGGATCTAAGGACCTTTTAGCCATTTCCAAGAAAGAGGCGGTGGTGATGATGGTACAGCAAGGCAAGAAGATGGCTTTGTCATAGAGACACTTTACTGGCTACTTGCTAGTCTCATATTAACAATGAGATCATCAAAAGAACATAAAGAAACAACTGTGTTTGGGTACCTGAGTCTGTTTCATAACTACCAAATGCAGGCTTATATCACCCCATTATGCATTCTCTGGATCATTTTAAGTACTTTCCTGAATTTGTTTGTAAGTTCTGTTCTTGGCATCTAATGTGTTTTTTCCATACCACAAAATGTGTTACCCTTATTTTTACATCAAGTAGCTAGAAGGCTTAATGCTGCTTTGTGATCATAATTTATTGAAAAAGCAGTTCTCCTAGAGATGTTGATTTCCTTTTCCCTTTGCAAAAACTAAATAAAACCAGCAAAAACAGATTAAGTTGATTAAGGTTTTGGAGCATGTAACATATGAGGAGAGCTGGAGGGAGCTGGGATTATTTAGCCTGGAGAAGAGAAGGCTTGGGGGGATTTTATCAATGAGTATAAATACCTGGTGGGAGGAGAAAGGACAACAGGCAATGGGCACCAACTGAAAAACAGGAAATTCGACGTAAAAGTAAGAAAACACTTTTTTTTTTTTACTATGAGAGTGGTCAAACACTAGAACAGGTTGCCCAGAAAGGCTGTGGAGTCTGCTTCCTTAGAGATATTCAAAATGTCTGGACTGGACAAGGCCCTGAGCAATTTGTTCCAGCTGACCCTGTTTTGAGAGGGGAGGTAGGACTAGGGACTGCCAGATGTCCCTTCTGGCTTCAACTGTTGTGTGGTTGTGTGATATTTTAATATAATTGTGTAAAAAAACATATAGTTAACTAAAATGTGTGAAATATGGTATTGAGCGTTGAAAGCAGGTGGCAGCAGTCTTCTGCTCAGTCAATACCTTTATGTGGTGGTGCACAGCATTTGTATTATGTAATATCAGCTCCTTCCACCATAAGCAGAGGCTCTTGTCTTTGAAAAACAGAGCTAAGGTAGCCTGGTACCAGCAAGAATGAGGTCATTTTAGAAAAGAATTTTAAAAAGAGTATCACTCCTGTTTTGATAAAACTTTGGGGAAAAAAAAAAGTTCCCTGAAAAAAGGAACTTTAATGCTCTGGGAAACTGGAAAATCATTTCATAATCTTTTTTTTTTTTTCAACATTTAGAAATTATTTACCTTACCAGCAGTTGTAATGATGGACTTTCCACAGAATTGATGGGGAATCTTTGCTGAGGAGTTCCCAGGCCTGGAGAGGTGCTGGTGTTGTGTAGCATTGCATCCAACTAAAAAGCTCGTGCAGAATGAGGAGTGTTGTTTAAGGTGGTGCTGACACACCTCAGTGTCAAGACTGCTCCTGCACTGGAATTAAGAGCTGCTGAATCCAAGCTGACTCTATGAAGTCAGGCTTTTGCATGTGTCCTGCAGTATTATCAGGTTCAGGGATGTTCCCCAAAGACATGCAAACGTGTTTAGTGCAGAACTGGCAGGGCTTGTTAGCTCGGGCTCTGTTCTGCTTTGAAATAGCTATACTGCTTCTGAGTCCTGTCTGTGCATAACTACCTCTGGTGTCTCTGCAACCATAGTGCAGTTAACCTGCAACAGCATTGACTTGACTGCATTCTGAAAAGTTTTTTTTGCTTATGCAAATATGAGTCAGCTTACCTTATCCATAGTCAGAAAGTACAGAAAGCTGCATGTTCTTCTAGGACCACATTCGTAATACCCTGGAGATGAGTGGCGAAAGCTACCTAACATTAAGGTAAATCACACCTGGAAGAGCCTGTTTGTTTGCTTTTAAAAGGTGGTTAGTTCAGACACCAACATCCACACTATAGATGTCTAAAATTAGGTGAGATGAACCCTAGAATGGAGACACCATTTGCCAAAAAGGAAAGTTCTGTATAACAGAAGTTTTTGTAAACTATAGAGAGTAATTTGGACTATAAAAATCCTATTAGAGAAGTAGAGCTTAATATCTGCTTGTTTTTTGTAAGTTATATTATAATTTGCAGAGAATGGTAGTTCCTTGGCTGGACGTCGTAGACAAAGATGTATTACTGTATGTTCTTGCTTCAACAGATTACTGAATAGACACTTAGTTTTACTGCTTAAATCTCTCCTTGTGCAGTTCACAGCTTTCTGCAGCAGAAAAGATAGAAAGCTTTTCATTTTAATTTTTCTTAACCACTTCCCCAGTAACCCTCCTTACGGAGTATTGAGTGTAGCTACAGTTATAGGACAGGAAATCAACAGAAAGTTTAGGAGGAGAACTGAAGAAGAAGAAAGAAAATAATATGTACATAGCAAAGCTCAGTTACCCACTGAAGAGGAAGAAGAGGCTGTATGGATTGGCACAAAACCTGGGAGCAGAGGCATAGTGAGCTCATTCAGCATGGTTTGTTGGGGACAGATGATCGTTCACAAAGCATGGCCAACTAGATCAGCTGAGCCACTGCTTTTTCTGAAAAGGAGTCCCAAGACTCTTCAGAGGCACTGTCTCAAGAATTTTCTTTCAGTGCCTTAACCTATTAGGGAGACACTCCAGACATGAGTGAGTCACATATTTTGGCTAGGTTTTGGGTAAAGTTTAGAGGAAAGAGCCTGATGGTAACATAGTGAGCATGGAATGAGAAGGATGGAGTCAGTGATTAAAAGCAAGCAGGGGAAGGAAAGCAGAAGATGTAGTGCTGAGGGTGAAGCCAACAAGCAGTTAGCTCTGACAGAAGTCATTGAGGAAACCTATTATTAATCCTCAGTGCTATTTCCAGCACAATGAAGTGTAGTCTATTTAGAAGGAATAAGACATATGCCAACTACTGTGCTAGAAAGAAGAAGAAAATACCGTTAAAAATCAGTTCACTGTAATTTTATGTGCTTTTGAGATTTCACAAACTGCCAGAATCCATGTACCATGCCTGGTTCGATAAGCAGGAGCTCAGAAAGCCAGATGTGTTCAGTGGTACTCATAGAAATGTAGCTTGCAGTTTATTGTGGATTTGCATCATCAGCCATAAGAGCGTGAGCCATGAGTATAAGTGAACAAGTACCTAAGCTTTTTTTGCTCTTGGAAGTGAAATAACAGGGGCGCCGGTACAAAGCATAGTATCCCAAGGCATTCACAGTGGAATGTTAAATGGGGAAGAATAATATATTTGTTGGAAATATTTCCCAGTCCACATTTCAGGGGTAGAATTAGCACCATACTTCTTTTACATACAAATATAGGTCACTGAAGGAAGAGGTTCTTCAGTGGGAATGACTGTCCATTAGCCTGCTGTTTTTTTTTTTATTTACCCACAGTTTTATGCCAGCTATGGCTTATGAAACAAAGTGAGATAAGCTCTTCCACGAATAGGATCCAGACCATAGAACTGCATTGATTTCTACCAAGTGAGTTCTGTTAGTACAAAGGGCTTGTTAGCTTCATGCTAACATAAGGTCCTTCACTGTCTCTGAGGTCCTGACAGGAGAGGATAGTGCTTTCAGTCAAAAGACTAAGTCCCTGTGACTCATTTTCAATCACATAGAGACGTTTTCTGATAGCTTTTAGTAGTTTAATGCACTGGCAAAGGTGAGTGTCAAAAGAGAAGAGATCTTAGAAACAGATCATGCAGTGCTATTTTTGACATCACTATTAGAGCATAAATATAGGTTTCATATGATGAAAGTCTTAGCTTTAAACTTGAAAAATATCTGAGTGGTGAACCACAGATACACTTGGAACATCCCTGAATACTTCTATCACAATTTCCAGTCTGTGATTCAGTTTTCTCTGTATTAAGGAAGGCATTTTTTAACTCAGCCAAGCTGAGGTTTTTGAATGAAAACATACAGTGCTTTCATATCTAATTTGTGGACAGAATCTGCTGATGCCCATGTTCTTTATGTGCTTTGTAAGCTCTTCTTTTGCCACCAAGAACCTAGGCTTCTTATGAAGTATGGAAAGCTTTATCACCAACTGCCTAAAACCTTGCTCCAGGAGAGCTTCTGAACCAACAGGATACAATACTATGTCTATGGATAGTTTATTTTTGCATTACATTACATTTTTGCATCTGTTTTTCATCATTTAGATTTTCACAACCAAGTGCCCATAAGGGAAATTAATGTTAGCAACTGTATGGGCACACGATTAATAAATATAATGAAGTGCTTTAATTAAAGTGCTAAAATAGGAATTAATGACTACTAAGACTATTAAGGATTTATAAATCATTTGTATTGAAGTAATAATATCATCATGAGTATTCTGAACTATGCAGATTTTCCAGACTTTATTGGTTTGGACCAACCCTGCTTATGTTTATTTGCAGATCAAATTGCAAGCAATACTCAGAGATTCACAGACATTATGGTTCTTTCTAGAATGGCAATTAGTGCTAATAAACTAAAGGTTTATACAGAGTACTAAAGTAGAGAACTGGTTCTCGCTTTTATTAAATCAAAAACAAACAAACCAAAAATCCAGGAACTGAAAATTCCAGGAGTCTGAACTTCTGCAGCTTCTTTGTTGTTTTTTTTTCTTTTTTTTTTTTTTGAGGACAGAGAAGCAGGTATTTGCCCTACTCCCACTGAAGTACTGACATGATTTTCCTTACTGAACACTGTAGACAGCATTGCTTAGCCCATGACAGATGAAAAGGGCTTACATGTGGTTAGTCAGCCAGCCAGCCTGTATTCTTTTACGTAGTAATCCCCATAGATTTTCAAAGGATGGTGTCCTCAAGGGCAATCCCCGTGGAATTCTCATGAATGAATAAAATGTAACAAAAACCAAATGCTGCTGCTCTGGATTCATGTCTTGTCTGTATCCTACTTTCACTTTGGCAAATTAAACTAAAAGGCCTGTCATATTAGTTTTGAGTGAAACATGCTAATACATGTATGTCTTAATGTGGACATAGTTTGGTAATAGTTAAAAGAAAAAAGTGTTCCAGAAATAGATCAAGAAAACTAGCATTCATATACTGGATCGGTCACTGATCCAACTCATCTATTTGATCATTACAATAGCACTTGTGTCACATGAACTTGGTACAGGATAACCTGCATTTCTCTCTGATATTACTTGACAATCAAATGAAATATTGCTAGGCAGAACTGAGAACTCTTTCCTTATGTGCTGAGTTCTTGCTTTTATCCAATCAACTCTTTATCTCAGTAATTTCTTAAAGAGATGAAAAAAAATTGTTTTTCATAGATTTCATTTTGTGCTGAAAGTTTATGTCTGCAGAATTTGACAATTGGTACCCAAAATCCTGACCCAAGTTTGGAAAAGACAAGGATAGTTTCGTCTGGCTATTTTAATCTCCCTCCAAATATAGACACTTGCAACTGGCAATGTAGCTTCAGAATATTTGAAAAAGATTTAAACTTTATTTTTATTTTTTCCTTCATTTTCAATCAGGAAAGATAAGCTGGATGACTTAGTTCTATTTCATTCTTTCAAAATGTCTAAAGACATTAATGGTATCTCTTAATATTTTATGTAGTACTGAAGGTTTTTGTTGTTCTCAGTGATGAAAACACTAGTTCTTACACTTAAAAATTCAGTAATTTCTTTTTCACATATCATTTTGCTTCTAAATTCCTTTGTTCCTTCTTGTGAAGGTTTCAGGATTGCAGAGAGCTATTTCAGTGTTTGTTTTTTATAACAAGATGAAGTTTCAAAACAATGTGGAGTAAGTTAGGAAATGTGAATGTTGCCCTTTTTGGTGTAGTGTGGTATTGATTTATCCATCTGTTAATGTTTTGAAACAATTTGACTTTTATAAAAGCAGTCAGATATATTTTTGAGAGGATGACTGAGTTTTTTTAAAAATACTTTGAAGACTAGCACATGTATAACCCTGAGGTTTAGCCTAGTAATCCTTTTTGGAATAAACTGCAGAATAGATAAAATATTTCAAATGTGTTATTTTTAAACATTTGTATAAATGTATTTCTTAATATAAAAAGTGTTTTTCATTAAGAATAGCTGTGGAATATGTAGTGGTCTGTGTTCTACTCTTTGTTTTACAGGTGTACATCTAGTGTTACTCAGTGGGTTTGCAGAAGTGTCATAGGAGAATAATATTTTACTCAGTTTGCATATCTGTATGACCACAGGCAGCTGCAGATAGCGGGCATTATAGCCATCTGAAAACATGGCTGTATATTTTTCTCCAAATGTAACCATTTAGACACTTTCTATCCAGTGTCCATATAAAGCTGTTGGTTTTTTTTTTCCTTTTTGTTTGTTCCTGCAAAATAATTAAACCCTAGAATATGTTTCGGGGGTGGAGTTGGGGTAGAAAATTCTTACATATGCTCCATTAAGAGGTTTTAACTCTTTGTACCTTCAAAGCAAGAGCTTGAAATTTGCTGTAAGAGCTTGTCATGTTGTCAGAACATACATTTTGCTTTTTACCTAGTCAACTTACAGGTCTTTGATCATTAACAGACGCTTTTAATATTCGTGTCTCTCAGTCTCAGTTCCTTCTCCAGAAACACTCTGGAGTTTCTCTAGAGAGGAACACTCTTCTTGGGAGTGCTGGGTCCAGTCCTGGCTTCCCCAGTACAAAAAAGACATGGGCATTCTGCAGCAAGTCCAGTGAAGAGCTGCTAAGATGATTAAAGGACTGGAGCATCTGTTGTATGAGGAGAGGCTGAGGGAGCTGGGACTTTAGCCTGGAGAAGAAAAGGCTCAGGGGGACCTTATCAACGCTTATGAATGCCTGAGGGGAGGGAGTAAAGCAGACAGAGCCAGACTCTGGCCCAGAGAAAGGACAAGAGGCAATGGGCACAAACTGAAACACAAGAAATTCCATTTAAACATAGGAAAAAACTATTTTTACTGTGAGGGCAGTGAAACACTGGAACAGGTTGCCCGGAGAGGTTGTGGAGTCTCTGTCCTTGAAGATTTTCAAAACCCAACTGGACATGGCTGAACAGCCTGCTGTAATTGACTGTGCTTTGAGCAGGGAGTTTGGACTAGATGATCTCTGCAAGTCCCTTCCAACTTCAATTTTTCTGAGTTGATGATTCTGTGATTTTTATTCAATATTAAATTGTTTCCCTTAAGTTCTTGATGCCATTTCACTGGTTGCTGCGAGGGCCAGCTGAGGGGGATGACACAGTCAGCAGGGCAGGTCCAGTGACAGTTACCAGGGTCAGACACAGCCCAGCGACCACCGGGCAAGTCCATAGCGAGGAGGCAGGCCCAAGGTCAGGCCAAGAGACCAGTCAGGAAGTCAGGGTCCAGGTCCAGATCAGTTGGGCCCATGGCCAGGCACAGGCATGGCTGTGACACAGCGGGGGCAAAACAGTAAAGGGTTAGCTTAAAAGCAGCTCCCATGGGAAGAGGGATCAGTCCTGGCCGAGGCCTCCCTGCGGTGCTGGCTTCATGCCATCTGTCCAGGGTCACCAAAGGAAGGGGCAGCCCCCAGCTGCGCTATGTTGGAGTTGGCCCTGAGCCCCAGCAGCCAAACGTCCAGGAGGGGGATGCTCGCAGGGCCCTCAAACCATCCTCCAGTTCTCACACTGAGGTCTTCAAGCAAGCGCCTTCACACTTTCTCCAGTGTTGTACGACCCATTGCAAATATGCTTCATCACCCTCCTTCAGCCTTCTTTTTAGACTTGATTTACCATAACACTAGTAATTTGAGAATAGGTTGTGAGTCAGTATGTTTAACTAGTGCATACCATTACATTTACTGCAGTTATCCTTTTCATTACCAACACTATTTTGCAGAATGGAATCTAGTCTTTTCTCTAAGAAACTGGGTCACATGTTGATTATTATTGTTTCTTTGTGGTCTCTGTCTTTTAATGTGTGTAGTGTCTTAGTGTCTTTTATTTGGTGTTTATTTTGGCTTTGATTGTAATCTCTCTGTGATAAAAAGTTTCTTACTGTTCTAGGTTTGCAAGGGAAAAAGCAAAACAGTATTCTGGTCCTTTATTAGGACTCCATGATATGGTTATAATAAAAATGTGCATAGAAAAGCAAATGTTATTATAGAGAAACCATTTGACTGCCATTTACAAAAAATTTTTGATGAAATTTAATGTTCAGAAATGTGCTTCAAACATTGAAATAGTA
The DNA here is from genome assembly GCF_003343035.1 of Apteryx rowi. NCBI lineage: Eukaryota > Metazoa > Chordata > Aves > Apterygiformes > Apterygidae > Apteryx > Apteryx rowi. Next base: position 514,803 of record NW_020448285.1, read on the forward strand.
ATGTTGGCTTGTGAAAAAGCATTTTTATTTTTAAGACATCTGGCAAAGAGCAACAGTTCTTCAAGAAACACAGGACGCTTCCCACAGCTGTCATACAAATCAAATATATCTCTGAGGTGATCTGTTCTCAAAGAAAACACTTGCTTTCTAGAAATAGCAACCACTATATATCAGTTGGGACATATGTGTAGATAGATAGCACAGAGATATATAGGGATGTTTGCCAGTTTCATTAAGTACTATTTTTGTAACAGATTAAATCCAATGGTGAACTGCTCATTAAAAACGTTCAGCTGCGGCACGCTGGAAGATACACATGCACTGCACAGACAATTGTTGACAATTCTTCGGCTTCAGCTGACCTTGTTGTAAGAGGTAAGGTTTTCCAGGTAAAAGCAAAACATTGCTGTTTTTCATCTAGATAAGCAGAGTGTTTCTGGTTGTTTAGAATATTTTATTTCTCATCAAGAAATGACAGAGACTAAAAAGAAAGAAAATTATCATATGAAATCCTTACAGTCTACTCAGGATGCTGATTATATTCCAAACATTTAGATATCTAAATAAGCATGTGCTCTCCTGAAATTCAATGAAGATTATTATGTGTATTTTCCTGATGCTGAAATAATTCTTAGATAGTTTAAGTTGGTGTCCATTATATACAGCCAAATAGCTTTTAAGTATCTTTCAATTTATCCATTGTATAATATTTTTAAGCAGCCACTTCTAATTTTCTGTAATGCTTTATTGTTTCAATTGTTGTATATTAAACTAATCCTACATTTAAAGTACCCTAGTTTTCAAATGATAGAAACAAGGACATTTGGAGCTAATGTTACCATTCCATTGCTAACTCATTCTTCTGTCCTTAAGTATTGCTGTGGTCTCAAAACACTGTGCTTGTTCATATGATATATATCCTACAAGATATGTCGCAGTGCATACTTTCAATGGGGTGTGTTAATTTGTGTCCTTGGAGCATTTTACTCCTTTTTTTGCCTCCAAGTATAACATGTTCTGAAGTGCTAATGCTCTGTAGTGTTGACAATTTCTAAGCAGACATAATTTGTACTTGGGACTGGATCGCTACCATGTTTTTCCCACATTCCTGTTATGTTATATAGCAGCATATAGCAATGTGTCCTGATTCTGAATTTCTGTCATCTGAGGATGTTGTAACTTCAATATTTTTGCACTTAATATCAGTGAACTTACTTAATTTAATCAGGACCAGCTTTTTGTCACTATGCTCTGAAAAGATGCATTACATGGTTCCAGATAATTAAAAATTTGCAAAGCTTTTCAGGCATTTCTTTTTGTCCCCAATAGAAATAGAATATCTCACAGAACCATTTTTAATGGAGATATCACTTTTGAGACTTGAATGGAATTACAGTCTGAAGAATCATTGCCCATCTCCTATCATGTTCTGGAGGTGCTACACTTAAGTGCCTCATTTATTTAAATATTTCCAGTGGCCTGTCTTTGTATCTGTGCCTGGAACTATACTACTACTGAAAAAAATGAAGAGCTCTATTCCCATTTAGTGCCTTCTCCTAATAATGGCACAGAAATTAGTGACTCCCTCATCCCCCAAGTCCACACAGAGGTCAGATCCTTGAGGTACACTTGCAGCAATTTTAATAAATACTGAGAGACTTAGGATCCCCATGAAATGCAATTCTGGCTGCCTCTTTTCTTTGAGAACTGGGCTGTCTCAGTGGTAATGATGTCCATCTTAGGTGAGGGGTCTGTGGCTGCTGCTTGCAGGTTCGAGCGTCACTTCAGAAGTGTAAGACCAGCCTCGATCCATTCTCATCTTGACGAGATTCAGTTCTCTTCAGTTGGGCTTATTGGCTCAAGTTCACCTTTGCGTTAACACAGTATATGGGCTGTACTTTAGAGCTAGTGGTCCTCTTGCCAGCTTGTACCTTCAGCGTGAAATGATCATATTTATTTCTTTTTAAACAATATATTCTTTGAGATACCAAGCTAAAGTTTAATACTTTTAAGGTTTAGAGTGGGATTGCTTGCTGGGTAGAAGGATAAGGTATCATACTTTCGAGGTATGATTTTTCTCATGTATAAGTCACAAGCATTTAATTATTTCCATATAAATTTCAGTCGAAACCAATATGTGACCACCAAAAGTGTATAATCAAAGTGGGTTAGTGATAAAATCATCATTAGGTGGAATTTAGAAAAGAAGATTTTATGATTTTTTTTTGATTCTGAGTTCACTGGATTTTCTAAAAAGATCAGCAACAGTTAAAAGTGTCACCTCTTACTGAAGAAAATCCCAATATTACTTCTGAGGCAGCAGCCATGGAAGTTGCATTTGGTATTTTTTAGCTGCAAATGCAGTTATCCTCTGAACCACTCTGAAGAATATTAAAAACTAATTATATTTTTCAAATCTATTCTTAAACAGAAAGTGAGACTGGAAAATGTCGTAGCTGATCAATACAAGTAGGAAAGTTAGGAAATTTTAATTTTTAGAATATGTAATTTGTGAATTGAATTACGAAATTTTTTTCTCAGGTCCTCCAGGCCCTCCTGGTGGTATAAGAGTAGAAGAAATTAGAGACACTGCAGTAGCACTTACCTGGAGTCGTGGAACAGACAATCACAGCCCTATTTCTAAGTACACTATCCAGTCAAAAACTTTTCTATCTGAAGAGTGGAAAGATGCTAAAACAGGTAAGAGTAATGTCAGGTAAGAGTAATGCGAGAAATTATGAAGTCATAGGTTATAAAGGGCTTGGCTGTTAGAAAACGTGGCTAATCAGAAAATAGTCACAGTAAAAGGAAACCAAGGATGCTATAAATGTCTGCTACAGGGTTTGTGAGCAGTACTGTCCTATCAGTACTTTGCCAGCAGGTTTGTTCCAAAGACTAGGAGAGCCTGAACTTTATATAAAGATATACAGAAAAGAAGGGGCTTTTTCTTCCCCTCCTGTTTTACCTCTTCCCTTGTTGTGTAAACATTCCACATCAGCTACTAGAATCATAAAAAAAATTTAAAGGATAATTTTATGACAAACAGATGTCCTCATGTCTGTATTGATTATGCTGAAAGTCAGGCAAAATTGTCTAATGTTTCCTGTGAGAAGAGCAAGTTCCAGTTGCATCAAAACTGGCACCCCTAGAGAAAACATAGCTAAGAATATCCTTCTAACCACTGGATGTCATCATTGTGCCACATAATTGCAGCTGAAGAGGCACCTATCTGAACACACGGCATGCTAATGTATAATATATCTTTGTAAAATTTAATGCAAATGCATAAACTATGAAAATATTTTAAAAATACTATTACAATTATTAAAAATTGCTACACTGGGCTGAAGTAACATATTTCTGTCATATTCTCCTCTGCATATCTAACAATTTACTCTATGAAACCATCGACATCATGGAAATAGTAAGAACTATTTATATGCAGAATTCTGGCCCAAGAAGAAAGCTGTGCAGATTCTGAACTGGGAAAACAGTTCTTCCACACACAGGAGAGCTGAAGACTAAAACTGCAGTATGTTTGAATGCTTTATGATGGATAGCATTGCTACATGCAATACAGAACTGTCACATAAATATGATTCATTATACCACTGTAATAAATTATAACTTAAGTTCCTTTCTGTGGAATTAGAGCATCACATACTCATCATTTCTTAATATTAACAATAGGAATACTTTCAGGTATTGTTTTTCGCTTAAGTTCTCCTTTGAAACTACAGAGATAGATGTCAAAGAAATAGTTTGACATACTGATCTCAAAATCTCTGTGACATCAGTGAGAATTTTGGGGAGTAAAAAGGTGAAAATTTTAGGCCGACTGCCTTAAATCATATTTCTCTTCCTTAATATGTAGTTCTATCATATATAATTATTTCCAACAACCAGCATTAGTTTATGGCTTATGTTAAAGTAGCTAGGAAAACAGAACTAGAATGTCCTGCAGTTCCTTCCTATCTCTGGTACCATGTTAAGTAATTTCTGTAGAGTAGATTTCTATGAACTTTTTAAAAATAACCAAGGCAAAAGTTAAAGCTGTTCAAATAACTGATGATTTGTTTCCCTGGCGATATATGCAAGAAGGAGAATCCCTTTAGATCAGTCTCCACTGAATCAAATTTACTTTTTTCCAGAATAACTTATCTTCATTTCCATTTGAACTTTTTATTTTTAATAAAGAAAATACACTTGGGAAGAAGATAAGTTCATGAAAAGATACAAGCAGAATTCATAAAGAGGAGGTGGCAGCTCTGATATTGCCTCCTCCTGTGCTGACTGGTTCTGGAACTAGAAACATTTGTGTAGGAGATATGAGAGCTGTTTTCAGATCCTCTGATTTGGAGCAGATGCTTGAAGCCCTCTCACTTCTCAGGAAGATTCCTTAATTGCTGAGGCTCAGGCATGATGGGATGCACTTCTCTGCATCTCTAAAGTTCTTCTGCTTTGTATAAATAATGAGACAGTCATTAAGGCATAGAGTGAGACTGTGAGTCTTGTCCTGTGACACGTTGAGTGGGGTTTACATCTGGAGTGGGACAGGGAGGAACCTAGATTCCTAAATTCCTGTTTTAAGAAGCTAGTGGGAAAGATAGAAACACTTCATTTCTGAAAAGTTGAAATGAACCATTTCAGTGTTTCCAAAATCATTTCATGAACCACGTTGAGTAATTTTGGTCAATAGATGATTCCCTGAAAAAATAAAGTCATCATAGTAATCATTCCTGGCATTACTGCAAGTTTTACTTCATTTGTGGGCCCCTCCCAGTTTGGCTCAGTGTTTACTGTCATGAAAGAAGCATGATAAACAGTCCAAACTGATCTCTCATCAGGATTAAGGCTGTTATTTAATGCTTTCAATTTTCAATGTGTGGAACAAAAAATACATTTTGGCATTGCACTTCTGAATTGTTATTGTTATTGTTATTACTATTACTATTACTGTTTTTCCCAAACCAAATCCTTTATCTCAGGTTGCATAATATCAAGTGTACTTTATGAAAGAAGTGTGTCCTACTTCACAATGTGGAAATATGTGTGAATAAGTTATATAATACGTTGTTTACATTTATGTTGCTCCTTCCAGTTAAGGGGATCAGAGCATTTTGGAAGGATTAATTCTCACAGTGTTGATCATTCATGATTATTCTGAGAAGATGGCACAGTAAGATTAAATTAAGAGATTGAAAGCAGTCCAGAAAAAGGAACAACAAATTCATATCATGTCTTGGATACCATGGAAGATCACCATGGCTTTATTAACTGGACAGAAAAATAATTTGTGTAAAGATAAGGGAGGCTGGTGGGCAAACAGAAAGAAAATAGAGAGTGCTTCTCTTTGTTCTGCAGTACCTCGCTTTGGAATGAAAAGTTTGATTAGGGAAAGGAAAGCTCTCTCACGATCTAATGCTTACTCTGCTATTACTTTTTTTGCAGCCAATTCACTCATATTTTAATTCCACATTAGCTGCTTTCCCAGCACAGAATATGTCATTTCTCATCTCCCTCTGAACCTAGGATTCTTATTTGACAAACAACTCTTGGCTCACTAAAGGAACTAAAAACCTCTGTCTTCCTACAGCTGCAGACTAACAATCCCTACTGTCTGTGAATTGTAGACAGAAAGAGACCCAAGAATTACACATTTCATTTACTGTAAAAAAACTCACCCTTTTGAGAATAATAAATCTTTTTAGCAGGAATTGTAATAACACTATCTTCATTGAATCAGAACTAGATAGCAAGTCCTAACATGCTACTAAGAAGGTGCACCAAAATCTGACCTCATTTTATAAACCACTCCTTATCCACTTATGATGGATCCCTACATTTGCACATGTCTATCCCTTGGCTATATCATGAATTTTTATTTTATTATTTTTGCATTCCAGATTTCTCGTTGCATTTGTCTGTAGGTAAAATGAAGTTCTACAACTACGCTATAAGGATATCTCGTAGTTAAATGTATTTCTCTTGTTAGTTCATACCAGAAAAAACTTACAGGCTTGTAAAGGTTTATCCAAGATAATGTCATAGTTTCCAAATACCCAGTCATTGCCAGGAGTGCTCCTTGTAAAATGTGGTATCACTTGTGTATAACATCATGTTCCTTCCGTTGGCTCTGTGTGAATGCAGAGTAGCGACAATTTTGCAGAAATCAACCAAATTACTGGCTGAACTTATTGTAAAAATGCTGTTTTCTAAAGCAATTTTTTATTTCTTTTAGAGCCATCAGATATTGAAGGAAATATGGAGGCTGCTACAGTGATTGATTTAATTCCATGGATGGAATATGAATTCCGGATAATAGCAACAAACACTTTGGGGATAGGAGAACCTAGTATGCCATCACAGAGAATTAGAACAGAAGGCGCTCGTACGTAGACAGAAATTGTCTAGTTCTTTTTTTTAATGTGCTTTATATTCTCACATTTTTATTAATCCATTTTGTAATTTTATTTGAAAAAAGGATTTTAAAAGATTCAAACCCAGGAAATGTTTTTCTGGCCACCCACTACTATACACTGTAGCAAGCAAATACCAAACTGTCCAGATGCACTAAAATCAAAACAGAAAAAAAGAACAAAATAGAAAATATTTGAAATAGTAAAATGTTCAGTTGCTCTTTGACTTGTATTGTAATTAAAGAATACAGGACGGGATGTGTGTTTTAACTGGATAATGCCATTCTTCTGTGATTGAAGGTTTGGTCTGGTGTCTTCTCATTCCATGTCAAAGATGTGACATTATCCAACACAACACATACCCTTATCTGTCTAATTGCTCAGTGTTAAAATCTCAGAACCCATTTAAGGATATCCTTTAAGCTTAGGCAGGTACATTATAAAATGAATTCTCCAAAATGAGGAATTAGATGTTGTACTTATTATTCAAGATAATACATTCCATTTTGACTGTAAAAATGAGATAACAGCAGTGCTCTGGGAGGTAATATGTCACTGCAGAAAGACTGTGTCCAACAAAGCCTGTATATCAGTATATCCTCCTTAACACATATTAGCACCCATTTGCATCCCCAATCCATTTATAATTTAGTAGCATTTAATCTGTTGTCCCATGGCTTGAGATTTTTAACTAAAAATGCAAAACCAAAATGTAAGAATAAAATTTTACGGTTGGACCTGCTAGGTTTGTTTTGATTAGATATGCTTTATCAAAATAAAATCTATTTGCATTGCAAATTTCAAAACATTTATTAAAAAAGACCCACATTTGGTCCATTAAAAATTATATTACATAGGGGGAAAGGAAATAGAGATTGGTTAAATTAATCTAGACAGGGAAGGAAATTCTACAAAATGTTAATACTAAAGTAGAAGGAAATTACTGCCTATAAAATTGGCTATTAGCTTTATATGTTTTCTGACTCAACAACTGTATTTAAACAAGGCCCAGGGATCTAAATGAGAAATCTACTCAGGCTCCTTGGAGAGCCTGGCTCATAATAGACATTTTTGCTTTGCTGAAAGAAGGCAAAAATAATGCTCACAGGTGGAACAATGGTAGCATCCTGCAGTCTGCCGTGTGCCACATATTCATGGAGTTCCTTTTAATCTCCTTCCCAACCTGAAAAAAATGGCATATCCTCATCTTTTGTAGCAGGATGTAATGTTTTTGCAAGATGTGGTCAGTTGACTCATTCCTCATGCCCCAGCACCATTGTCATCTCTGTCAGACTGTGACAGACATTTTTGGTGAAACAAAGCAAAATGTTAGTGCACACCTTCCTAGGCAAAAACATGGGAACTTCTTGCTATGCCAAAATAGAGTGCAAGTCAGTAATGGTCTAGAGATGAACTTCTGTGTCCAAGTCACCTTCCTGCCAGGAGCTGGAATTTGTTATGGGCAAAAGCAATAGGATTTGGGCAGCCTCACAGGGTTGCACTGTCTGGACTTCCAGGATACTACAGAACCAGTACTGTGTGTGAGTTTTCATGTAAACCTCTATTGGACACATTTCCTGAAGAAGGTAAATATTTCATGGCACAAACAGCAACCCATGTCCACATGCTGTAATTATTTTAATAGCTGTTCTGTGTTACACAGCAACTAACCTCTCTGTTACACTGTATCACTGATAAATTATGTTTGTTAAACTGTAATGTTATCAGTGTCTTTATCAGTTCTAAAGTCTCTCTTCTTTGCATTTGGATATAACTTTAATTTTAGTAACTAGTATTTTTAGTAGCATGCTAAGGATGTGTGCTATGGAAAAAAGATTTGTTTTTTCTTTCTTAATAAAATCTGCTTGTTTCTTCAATAACACCTATATTTCACTATGACTTCTTGGAATTCAGTTAGTCAAAGGCTACTTGTGTGTATTGAAACTTCTAGACACATTACAGAATTGTGTTGCTGTCTGAATTAAAAACCTAGTTTTAGTGGAGAGACAATGAGGGAGATACTCCTGAAAAGGGTGATTTAAAAGACTTTAGCCAATCTTTTTTTCTTCTCTGGCAGCCTGTATCTTTTCTTTGACTACATAAGCATTCTAGCAAACCTCTGCTTCTAACTTAGTACCGAAGTTAGATAGCTCATAATAGACAGGGTGACTTCTGTATATTTCAGTAATAATAAGGTTGGGTAATAAGGTAATAATTCTGGAAAAAGCTTCCTCTTGATTTGCCATGATATATATGTTTGGCCTCATTTTCCAGTGATCTGTGCTCTGGAAGGCCAGAAATAAATAGTGCACACCACGCACCAAATACTGATTACAGTTTCAAATTTTTTGTTACTTTTTTTTTCTTTTCTAAAAGCATTAATTCTTCTCTGCTTTTCTTTTCTCCTAAGTTAACCCTAATAGAAGGCCTTAGTGAGCATCTTATTTAACAGTGGGACAGCACACAGGAACTGTCTTCTTAATATCTTGTGGCGTTCACTGAGTAGTAGGCAAAATGTCTGATGATAAAAGAATTTTTAACACAAAAAAACATGTTCATGTAGTTAGAGCATGTAGTTAATGCATGATCACCTGTGGCATATATAATGTACTGTAGGCAAGCTTAACCATCATTTCCTAAGTTTTCAGTGGTACTTTGTGTGTCCTTAATATTGAGAGACAGCAGAGACAGCAGTACAAAAAAAACATGGAGGATAGCAATGAAATCATCATATTTAGTGCAAAAACATTCCTAATTCCACAGCTCTTGTCAAATGTTTTATGCATATCAGCTTCTGAGAGAAAAGACCCTGCATATCTTAGGAAATGCCTATATTTAATTTTTGGGTGCTTACTGTATTTGAGAGAATTTAAGTACTGACAGAGTCTTACAGAAATAAGAATACAGGAATGACTTGTAATGAAGTCTTTGAGAATATCTTGCTTTACCACTCAGTTGTGCACTAATATTGATCTCTCAATCAACACGGTTTCTTTCATTACATGGGATATCAGTATGAAATGCAATCAGTCAATGACTCTAACTGCTATCCAGCTTCCATTCTGAATATCTACCTTTGCCTACCAACAAGACATCTGCCACTAATCTGGATTAAAATAGGATCAGGATGCCAATACTTCAAAGATTTATCCATGGGTTTAATTTCACACATTGTGAGTAAATCCATTGAAATAGATGGAACTAATCAGAGTTTGTTATGTTAAATACGTGTTCGAGTCCTGGGTGCTTGAGCTCTCAAAATAGCAGTGTGTAAGGAAGCATGGGAACACTACCCTGTGCCTCACTTAAGATCTATGAGGAGTGTTCCATTTCTGAATAATAAATTAAATATTTATAGAGAATATGGTTAAAAAGAAGAATGATTGATTGCTAGCTATGAGTAGAACTGGCATGTTTCCTGTGACAGTAGCAATGCGTTAGTCTTGGCAAAACCGCAGACTCTCACAGCTATTACAGACTATCATTACTGTAATTGTGTGGGCACGTGTGCTTGTTGGCCCTGCTAATAAAAAGAAAAGTAAATAATGATTTTTTTACTGAATGGGTATTCTGGAGTCATTTTTCTTGTTTCTTTTGTTTTTCTAGCTCCTAATGTGGCTCCTTCTGATGTTGGAGGAGGGGGTGGAAGCAATCGAGAGCTGACAATAACGTGGATGGTAGGTATTGCACTGCGATGGCATGAAGCATATAGTCCCTTGAGTCTGATCTTGCTCCTGCTGAAACCAGTGGAAGGTTTGTCACTGGCTCCTGTGAATGCAAGATTTGAACACAATGTGTAGGTTTTCAGACTTCTGTCATGAAAACACATTAAAAGGAATGGGGAATATGATATTTTAGATGTTTAAGTGTTGGACATTTCCAAAATATGCTCTAAAACATACTCATTCTCTGAATATGTTTTGAAGAGATTGAAACATAAGAGGTACAGGTTGTGATAATGCATTGATATAATTGCATTTGAAGAGGCTGCATATTGTATCTTTCTTCAAGGCTTTTTTTGTTCTGAAGTTACAATCTAAACAGCATGAAGATTCACTCAAATGCAATTAAAGGTATAAAGTCTTAATGATGACTTTAATGTTCTGTGCACAGATGTATAGGCTTTATAAAAGAGAAGGACAATTACATCATCATTCTATAAACCAACCCATTATAATTAATAGGTAGACTTTCTTGTATATTGACAATTGATACATTTTATTTTATGCTAATGTAAGTGGTAACACAAAAGAATGTTGCATCATACCGCAGCTCAGCCATTCCTCCATTCACTGATATCTTTGTTCCTTATCTGTAAGCCATTCATTTCTCTTTACTGGTTGTCTATTAAGCAAAATGAAGAAGGGGGAAAAAGAGAGAGATAAAAAATAAATCACAGAAATAATGGAAAGAAAAGATGACATAATGACAACAGCAACTATTTCATTGTTTTAGTAGGGATCTGCCTTATGAATGTACAAGTTTTAATGAATATATATATTTCATTCTTTTTGTACTTCAGGTTGATACCTCTTTGGAAAGGTTCTCAAGTATGACACAGAAATAGTCAGCCATATCTTTAGACCAAGGGATTTGGGGGTTTTGTTTTGTTTTTTTAATTCAAATCAAAATGCTTATTTGGTCTTCCTAAGTATTTTAGCAATGAACTGAACTACAGAAAAAAGGTCTTAAGTTTCTGAAGAGGATGAGCTACACTTGTGTTAAAATAAACTGAAAAGTTTATTTCTCAGTTCCAGTAACAATAGGTTGGAAAGTGGATGGCTTCAAATTGTTTCCATTTTGGTCTTTATTTATTCTTTGAAGACCAAAAAACAAATAAGAACACAGGCACTGAACAGTTGTACAAGACCTAGATTATTTTATTATTTATTGACAAATGCTGTCTCATAAAAGCTTTAACAAGTCACAAAGCTACATTTTAGATTGCATGTAAAGACCCATGTTCATGGCATTGTTGTTACAGTGAAAACTTGGCTGTGACTAAATTGAAAAAAGAAAATTATAACCATGAGGATAGTGACTAATGCAAGATCTGAAGAACAAGATCATTTCATTCTTTCTTATAGGCTCAAGTAGATTTATATTCCAATTATTTATTACCTAATGTAAGACTGTTTCCATCTGTTCTATAATGAGTAGCTTATTTAGTTAGGTAAATTAAGCAGGGCTTCAAATATTTATTTCCCAAGAATCTTCCATTACTATGTCTAGCAAGTGTTTTTGAATAGAGACATTAATTTACAGACCCCATCTGACACAGGGTAGACAGACACAAATGTATCTATCTGTAAGTCTACGATAAAGGTGTATATTGATTCCCCCAAATGTGCTGAAATTTGCATATGCTACTTAAAGTACTTCTTAATTAAGTAGAGCAGAACAAAATATGTGACAGGTTCACATGTTGCTGCCAACACCCTTTCAGCTTTTGCTGTGATTGATAAGCCCAAGTTGAACAAGACCGCCAGAGATGCAATCACAGCTCTTCTAAGTCTTGTTTTGAAAGAAGAGCAGAGAAAGAGAGGTGGGAGTGGCATGCCCATCCTTCCTCATTTTTTCTCCATTCGTCTTTCCCTCTTCCATTCTTTTTTCAAACAGGTTTTGGGGAATACTGCAAACTGTTCAGCCACTTACACCTAGTTATTTTGTGTAACTGTTGGGGGGCAAGCTGCTTTCAAATCTTTTATAGGACCTTCCAGAACATAATT
>NW_020448285.1:529450-619164 GCF_003343035.1 Apteryx rowi
TATTAGTAGCAGTTGTGCTACTAATGCAGATCTCCATAGTGAAGATGATGTAATTTAAAGGCAGGGGGAGCAAACCAGAGAAGCAAACCAGAGAAAATGGACCTTTAGTTCAGTATTCTTACAATGTGCAGATTAATCCCTTCTTTATTATTTATTTTTCATTAGAGATCTGTTTGTTTGATTAGCTACAAAAATTAATGTTTTATCTTTTGCCTCTTTAGCCCTTGTCAAGAGAATACCACTATGGCAATAACTTTGGTTACATAGTAGCTTTCAAGCCATTTGGTGAAAAAGAATGGAGAAGAGTTACAGTTACAAATCCTGAAATTGGCCGATATGTCCACAAGGATGAATCAATGCCACCTTCAACCCAGTATCAAGTAAAAGTGAAAGCTTTTAACAACAAAGGGGATGGACCATTCAGTCTCACTGCTGTCATTTATTCAGCACAAGATGGTGAGTAAAGGTTCCAGATAAGTTCTATGCTGACGGCCCAAATCAGCGGTATCGACAACAGTAGAGAACCAGCACCACAGTCTTTGACACCAATTACAATTAGACAATGACATATGCCTTCGACAAGGAGGGTGTAGTTTACTCACACAAAACACCTGCAGTTGTTCTGAAAGAAGAACTTCAGACTCTACTTTTTATGTGATGGAGGGCACTTGCTGGTACTTTCTGTCTGTACAAGCAATCCACAGAAGCATTCAAGATTTTTCACACAGCTTGTTAAAAGGTTTAAGAATTTGAAAAGCAGATTCCTATCTTCATATCTGTTGCCTTAAACAGTACATTGTAATCCAGCAATTGTGTCTCTGTGATCCTGATTAATACACATAATTGTCATAGGAATTCAGAAGTGTTGTTGTAATTTATTATGGAAATTTAGAGTTTTGGGGAAAATAATACTCCTTTTGATCCATGTGCAAAATGCAGGTGAGTTCTTCAGTTAGAACTACTATCTACATTTGTTGAGATTAGTTAGTGACAGAGTTCCAAAAATGTAAATTATTAAGATGCATATTTGCTGTTGAGCCTACTACTAAGGGTTATTGCATGTGCATTAGATTTAGTTAATATTAAAGTGGTTATGTTATTTTCTTCTTAACAGGCCACACTAAAGCCTATTATTCTAGAGGATCGGTGGCAGAATTTAACCCCAAAACTGTTCCTGTAGAAGGAATGATGGATCAGTTGTATATCAAGCATGTTTTGAGTCAAACATAAATTAACCTTGCCACATTATTTTTTCTAGTTTGGATATTAGAGCTATCAGGTGAATAATTTAATGAAAACTGCTTTGACATTTCAGTAAAATCTTTTTCTTAATTCTTGCTGGAATTATTTCACATGCTGTGATCTTTAGGATGGAAGTTTACATGACATTTCCAAACTTAGTGGAGGAAAAGAATCACTAGAAGAAAGTTTACCTTAAATCAGAAGAAATATATACAGTATCTTAATTGCAATGTAGTCACTCATGTCTGTTTTAAAAAATTACAGTTTATTAATTTCTGCCAAAAACCCAGAGAAGAATTGCTCACATTTTTCTTTCCATAGAGCAGAATTTCTTTCACAAAGTCAGGAGATCTGGACCAAAGAACCAAGAAGAGGGATAAGATAACAGGGCCACATTCTCACACTTCCGACTCTTTCTTTACTCTGTATACTTTATTGGAGATTTATGTTCATGCCTCCCATTAGCACTAATGGGAACTTTGCACACAAATCGCCCACACACAGAGAAAAAGATAAAATAGCCTTTTTGTTTCTTATGATAATTCAGGATCCAAGCTAGCAACACTTAGCTATCTGAAGTGATTAATACTAATTCTTTTTATCAGAAAAGTGTACCTTAGGATATCATCTTCAATAGCTGCTGCAGCAACAGAATGATTGCTTTTGCAATTGTATAAATGCCTTAATAAATTGCTATGGTGTAATAAAAGCCATATGTGCCAAATAACATTTCAGTATCCATCCTTTTTCAGAGACATTATCGACAGCAGACTGATAAGCTGCCATACATTTATGTTAGGATTATACAAACTATGTCAGGGTTAGGAGTGTGTTTGTATAGTTCTCTAAGTTCAGAGACATAGAAGAGCCTAGCAGCTCCAGAAGGCAGAAGGCAAATGCAAATTAGTGCCAACTTCCAGATAAAGAAGTCACTTCAGTGACTGCTGATTCTAACACAGAGTTTAGCAAAATTCAGACACTTTATTGACAGAAACACTTGCAGTCAGATTGTGCCAATTCCAGCCAGCAAAACCAAGTTGGCTTAGTGAACCTACTTTCTTTCTTTGCTTACCACCACAAGAAGCACCAAAACAGTTTGAGACTCGTGGTTTTCTGAATCATGCCAGTAGTGCTAACAGCTCCTGTGCAGGGCTATGACCCTGACTACTGACCACATCAAAGGCAGGAACTGCAGGACAGGTTAGAGGGAATTTTTCCAGCAGGTGTAATGAAAGTTAGTCCAAAGGGCATTCTGCAGAGTTTTTTTGCAAGCATCAGGGCTTCTACAAAGTCACCTCAGTGCTTTGTAGCATGCCTCCTGGCTCCCAGCCCCAGCTTTGTACAGTTCCGCTTAGAATATAATTGTGTGATGGGCACCGTGTTTTCAGTGAGGCGCACTTGACTGCCTTTTTTATTGGTGGAATTACTGAATTATAAGGCTAGGGAAAAGCAGCTGATATCATCTTTTTGGCTAAGGAGAGACCGTCTGGAAAAATATTTATAGAGCATAATTGCCAAATAGGGAAATAAATTATTTAGAGCTCATAAAAAAGCATAAGCAGATGAAATATTGTTTATAGTATTTTATCAGTGAAATCACCCTAGCAGCTGGAACTTTTCAGTATGAAACATTGTGGCAAATTCTGCAACTGATACAATGGGGAAGTGTCACTGATTTGGAAATGGGTTAGCTGATCAGATCTATTCCATCTGCACTTCAATATCTGTGATTCAGCAAATGATATTACTACCATCAGACAGCAGAATTTCTCAAAATTACTATTGAGATTATAAAGCAATATAGTCATACAGTATTCCATACATATATATATATATATAAATATACATATATATGTATAGAAAGACAGCATTTCCACAAAGTTCTGTGTTTTTTAATTTACCTATGCATGTCTAATTATATTGTGGGCATCTTCATTTACTTTAGACACTGATGGCTTTCTGTGTTCCCACACACTTCAAGCTGAGCTACATATCT
Source organism: Apteryx rowi (assembly GCF_003343035.1). NCBI lineage: Eukaryota > Metazoa > Chordata > Aves > Apterygiformes > Apterygidae > Apteryx > Apteryx rowi. The sequence goes on from NW_020448285.1 coordinate 532,689, forward strand.
GACAACTGCAGTAGCACTAGTCATGACTGCCATTGCTAGTAATGAGTAATGATTGCTAGTAATGAGTTTACAGGCCCATTGCTTATCTAAATTGCTGTCATTGTGAAAACAGTTTTGCAATAGTCTATCATTTTTAATTATACATTTGCACTATTAACAGTCATTGAAAGACAATTAGGAAAGGTAAGTTTGCATATAAAATTATTTTGTTACCTAAGATACCTTTCATAAGAGATATAACTGATTTTTTTCTTAACAGTGGCTGTTTTGATGCATAGTTGACTTGTTGCCCAGTTGGAAGATTAAGTGTATGAAAGCTTTCCTCAGCTCAGGCTGCCATGCCTGTCTGTTGCAACTTGTTTCAAAAGATTCATAAAAGAGAACTGTTCTCTAGCTTGAAAAAATAAATCTTCCATAGACATTGCTAAGTTAATGTCTTTTTAAATTCCTTACCTTAAACTTAAAATGGAAGCAACAGTGAAATTAACAGCTTCTTTTAATTAAACTAAGACTTACTATTCTGTGCCCTGAATGCAAGCATGCCACATTGTAATTGTCTGTGTTCTGCGCTGGCTGGTGTCCAAAACTAAGAACACACAGAAAAGATCAACTGCCTGATGTATGCCTGCTAGAAGGGTGCCCTTGGATTATTGCACATGTATGTTCAAGTTCATATGGCCAGCTCTATATCTAATATCTGATCTCATACAAATTTTATATCGTTATGACTAAATGGCATGCACATGAGTATTTGTGTGTTGCTGACTTGAAAAAACTGATGTATATGTTTTGATCTGTAGGATGCTGTCCAGTTTAGTAAAAGATCACTGGATGCTTCCTTCTATTTTTATCTGAGCCTGTTTTTAATTTACATAGATTCCAGTGTGTAATCCGTTGAAGCATGCAAATACATAGTCTGGGCCAAATAATATGATCATTATTTCATTTTTATACAGTCCTTTCCCGTACAGATCATCAGTGAATTTAAAGTTTACTCAAATAAAACCAGACTAAAGCAGTTGGCCCCATGATATCAAGAAAATAATACAGAACACTGAAGTGAGAAAAGTCCCTGCAAGTGAGTATAACAATATTACTGGATGAGGTTGAATGTTTAATATATATTTCATCTTCCAGCTCCAACTGAAATACCTACAGATGTGAGCGTAAAAGTTTTGTCATCTTCTGAAATCTCTGTTTCTTGGCACCATGTTTCTGAGCAATCTGTGGAAGGATATCAGGTGAGTTTATAGGTGATGTTGGTAACATGTCTTCTCATTCATTTAATTTCAGTAGTGAATGCAAGGATAATTCCCATTCTAGCATTCTATCTCTTATGGTTCACTTCTCTTTAGTTGTTGTTTGCTGTCAAGATTTCACATCCTGAGTAATAGATCATTTTTGATGCTACATACTTCATTACTAAGACATATTAAAAAATCTATTTGCCCACTGTTCAACTGAAAAAAGGTGTCATTAATTCGTAGAACAATGTTGTGTGCTTATGTTAGGTAATTGAATGCCCATCTCTACCTTCTCAAAACACACTGAAATTAGGTCTTGGGTGTAATTATCAAAATAGACATTGTGATTAACTCATGACCCTTATAAATTATTAACACTTATTACTATAATTCACTCACAAAATCTACAGTAAGTGGGACTAAGTGACAAATGCCCAGAATCCAGTATAACATATACCATACTATTGTGCAGCAGAGCAGTGCTTGTTCATGCTTTCTGTTTGCACCACACAAAAAAGAGCTTCAGGACGTCCAGTGGGCATGTCCAAGAATAAGTAGTGGTGCTCAGTAAAATTCTTCCTGTTCTTCTACAAAGATGAGAATAGTCACAGGGTGGGTGCAAGCAGAAGTAGCCACATGGCCATCCAGCAGAGGAGTCTTTCTTCATCCACACACAGTGGATGCTGAAAAACTTTGTGGTGTGGAGCCAGCTTCTTTTGGCTGCACTCCAAAAAAAGGGATTTTGGCCTTGGTATGTTAGTGACTTGCTTTGTGATTTAAATTTTCAGCTGCTTGATGGAAGCCTGTATGTTCCAAAATGAGCACATACAAATGTGAAGTAACCTCACAGAATGTATTTTTATGATTGAAATCTATGAATAAATGTTCTAATTAGTAGCACTTGTTTCTATATTTCCTGATCTCTGTTTCTGTCTCCATGAGATTTATGTAATACTTCTGGGATACTGTATCATAGCATAGATACAGGTCATAGCAAAGATCTCAATCAGAGCTAAGGTGGTGTATCATATAAAGCTTGATTCTACACAGTACACACATAGAGCTTAAAACTATAACTATAGGACACTGGAGTTTGAAATTAAGACAATGACATCAAAGGTAATTTTTTTTTAATTTACTAAAGCAGACCACTGGATTGAAAACCAGTATATAATAGATTTGTGAACATAACTGAGATCAGCATGGAGTTCGTAGATCTGTGAGTCCAAGCCAGCCAGCCATGTAGTAATGTTGCACTTCATAGTTGGACAGTGTTCACAGAAACTGGCCTGGAAGCATGCGCTTTCTGAACAATCAGAACAGATGTGCAGCTGGCACACTCTTGGGAACTTCTGCGGGAATGAAGGGAGCTGCAAAAGAGAGGGGTGAGAGGACACTAGAGAGGATGGGGTTGCAGTAGCAGGAGGGCATGGTAATAGGTGTGGAGGGTTGTAGTGGGGAAGGGGGTAGTGGGTATGGGGGGTGCTGAGGATGAATGGGGAAAGAACATGGAGAGAGAATGTTCTTAGGCAACCCATCATTGATCACTATTTTATTTTACTTTATCAAGCCATCTGAATTGCTGTGAAGGGAGATCAGTGGAAGAAGGGAGAGGAGAGGATTCAGCAAAAAAGAATGGGTCTGGGGGAAAATCAACAGAGTCTCAGTGGGAAAGAAGCAGGGAGGAACTTGGGACTGGAAAGAAAGAAGTATTGCTGTTCTGAAAAAAGGTGGAATACTTTGGGAATGGGTGGAGAGTTCTATTACATAGAATACAAGAGTAAGGGATGTGGCCTTAAGTTGATAGCTGGAGCCTAATTATTCATCTGCTCATTTAAAATGAGTATGCCCAATTAGGTATTCCTATGAGAAGTACTACACTTCCACAAATCCAGTATAAATTGGATTTCTTGAATATTTACAGTGAGTAGCTGCATTAAAATCTCTATTTTTTAAATTTTTCTAAAGTAATCTTCTCATTACCATAACTGCGAAAAAATTAATATCCATCTATATAAAAAAACCCACAACTGATAGGCATGAATTATTGCCCCATGGAGCTCAATAAGGTGTTGATTCCAAGATCCTTTCCTCTAGAACAATTATCAGCTTCATTCTAGCAGAAGGGAAAGCAGCAAGGAGAAGCACGTGCTGAGGGCAAAAAGAAAGTCTCAGGCTCCTGGAGATCAGAAGTACTGTCTGCCATCAGTCCTGAAGAAGCCATGGGACAGGAGAAAGAGGGCTATTCTGGAAAGTCAATGCCATGGATTGCCTTTGTGAAGTTACAGTAAGAGCGGTGAGGCAAGGCACACAGACTTGGTCAAGCTGCATTACAAAATTCAGATTAATATGTCTGGAAGGACCTATCTGTATAGCCATCAAGCAATATTCCAATATGTATTTTTTAGTTACTGCCCAGCTATAACACAGATTAGCAAAATCCCACATTCTCCGCAACACCTTCTCAATTTCATTTTAGTCTTTATTATTACCTGAAAAAGGCATAATTGGCCTTTTAAATGCTAGAGTTTAAGAGGTGGGAGTACTGTAAGCAAAGTACCTGAAGGTATTTTACCTATGATACAGGGCTTTTCACACCAGGAGGAGTCAGATTTTCTTGACGCTGATGCATACCGTCAGGATGACTGCCCTCATGGTGATGAGTGTGAGCTGATACATTTTGCCATTACAGAGGAGTGGCCTCAGCTCACACTTAAGAGAGATAAAATATAAAAACTATCTCCATCCATAGAGAGGATTTAAGATTTGAGTTCTTGCAATGTCATCTTCAAGAGCCACAGCTCTTCAGTATATGCAATACCAGAGACACTATCTATATTTCCTGATGCTTCTATGCAATAAATATTTATTTTATTAAACAAATCTATCATTATTAACCACTGTTGTCCCCTTCTGACTGAAATATGGATCAGCATATTCTCTTTATATAAATGAAGTGTCTCTTTTATATCTCCCGTATGTAAAACTTTCATGAATATGAGAGCTGTTGTTTCATGACACTTGTAGAAGCACCTTTTGGTGTTTTTCAGTATACTAAAATTTGAATAGAGAAAGGAACCATGAAGAACAGTGTTTCTTCCCCGGTTTTAGCACAGGGGGCTGCACAAATTCATGATGGCTAAGGTACTCTCTACCCACAGATTACTAAATGGCCGCTTTGTTGGTTTTGGATTACCTCCTACAGCACGCTCTAGAGTTGGGATGAAGCACCCTCACAGTGTCCCCTGGTGATTTATCAGCTATGGGTGTCCCTAGCAAGGTAAATGAAGGGCACCAGAGAAAACCAGGCTGCCTGAGATTATGATCCAAGCTCTTTTAATAAAAAAGAGATATGGGCTACTGAGCAAAATGGAAAAATGTGGATGCTTGAAAGAAGGGGTTACATAATTCTAGATATTAATTCCAGTGCGCTAGCACTGCAGCAGCAGAATATTAGTAAATCTCTAAGTATTTCAGGGGACTTTTAAAATATTTAAATAACATGTGAGAAGAGAAACCTAGGAATAGGGTAAAGACGGCAGTACTTTGTCTTAGCCCTCAAGGGTGTCATTTCAAATTTTTGATTTTCTAAGAATAATTCCTATAATCCAAACATACCGATATGACTATGTGTTAAATGAAGGGGTAAAGAAGAGCATTCTGATGTGAAACATGGCTCACACTGTAGGAGTAGGTAGGTCTATGACATTGAAGCCAAGACAGGTAGTATTTAGGATTTAAATTTAATTTCATTTTTAGATTGTATGACTCCTGCCTGGAACTTAATGTGTTCTCAGTGAAGTAATTTACATTTTCATTTGTTGTTCTCACTTGCTGTGTTTGTTGCTCTATATTACTTATTTTATTATGCCCTTAGTGTAGTGTAAATGAATTGCAGGACTGAAGAAAGTTTTGCAAGTCAGAGGTATTCAAAGGCTTCCAGCATATGCCCCATGATTAACAAAGCTTTCCATGTGGTGTCATCGTACACAAAGCAGGTACATTGACATAACAGAACATATCGGAAATGAATTATTCTCCAGTAAGTCTTCAACAGTCTTCAATAGCCAGTTAATATCAACAACAAAGCTATCATTGTTCTCATCATAGCTAATAAACTTTTGGCCACCTGGAACTTCACAGACATCCCTTTGCTGCAGACTGGAAACTCATTTGAACTTTGGGACAGAGACAGATGTGACGTCCTCTAGTTCCTAATGTACAGACCCTCACACTTAAGTCAGACCTTGGTAGTTGTTAGCAGCTTATGGCACACAGCTGGCTGTATTGAACGACAGCAGCATATCTACAAGAGTTAGTTATTATCGTACAAACAAATGCTGAGTAGAAGACCACAGTCAGACTTCTACTGCAGAAATTACTGTGGCAGTTTAAGATCCCATGCCAGATCAATACCATTCATCAAATGGAGGTTACCACCCCTATAGAGAGACTTGCAGAATGGGTAGGGTGCATGTTCCACATGCAGCTCAGGCCTAGTCTGTTGATGCAGTAAAATAGACACCTTGATAAGTGGGAATTAATGTGGTACAGTGTCTGAAGACATTTGAAGCAGTTGAAGAGAAATCCTCTACAGCACCTCTCTTCATTCAGCTGCCATGCATGCTCTGAGGTAAAAGAAAGAAATGTTTTTATTAGACATTTTAGTGTAAATGAGAAGGAGAGATAACAAAGCCTTGCCAAACAACACATTGTACCCATAATGTGTGAAGAGAACTGCAATATTAGCACCCTGACAAACTGTCTGTTATTCTAACATAGTCTTAAAATGAAGTTTCCAAGGGAAAACTAGCATCAGCAAAATAGAAGATTAAAAAGTTTTTATTTAAAAGATAAAATACAGAACACATGCTGTCACCAGTCAAACCTTACAAAGCAAGATTTTTCCAAGAGCTTGAGATTACCAACAAAATCAGCCTTTTCCTAAGAAGACTTAAAAAGGTTCTCATGTAGCATACTCTGAAATCATTATAAGAAAGGGAGAAGCAGAGGAGAAATGCTGAGAGTAAAAATACTCAAAACCAAAACATAATGAGTGTGGCTTTCCACTCTTTTAGCTTAGTGCAATCATTTAGTCTTATGCAAATAGGTTATAAAACACAAAAAAACACAGACTGGCAATGTTTTACTCTTCTTTGCACCTCACAAGGCTGTGGAGAATCAGACCCTAAGTATGTGTCAAACCCTATGGAATGTCATCACTCCACAGTAATCAGTTAGTCTTAAACCAGGGTGATTTGCAATTGTCTCTGAAATCTAAATTTAAATATCTATGTACCTTGTACAGTACTGTGTCTACTTCTTTAGGTGTTGCTGGATCAACAGCACTTCTGAAACTCAGACTTCCTTTTGTTATCTATTTAAATATGAATTTAAGAAGCTAGTCTCAAGTACCAGCTTTTGAAACTATGGTCAAAAATAAAGCCATAGAGATTCATTATGTTCTTTTCTTTGGCTTAATCTTTGTGTTAATCTTAATCTGTCAAGGCTATTTTCAGTGAATATACCTGAGGTAACACACAGCTTTTTTAATAGGTAGTGTTTACTTTTAAAAATAGTCTAATATTCCATTCTTTCTCTTTAGCCTGCCATTTTAAGCTTTGTGGCCTAGCTGAAGTGCCCTCATATATGGATAAGAGCAGATTTTTTTTTTATATGCCCTTACAGTTTTATAAAAATATTTTTCTACTCAGAGGAAAAGAACTTCTGACAAGTCAGTTCAGTAGTATGTGATAATGCTTTGAAGTCTAAGGGCCAGTTCAGCAGAAGAGCTGCTAAGCACATAGCTCACAGAGAAACAGGTAAGTAGTAGATATCAGTTCAGGTCTCATTTTTTAAGTCATGCTACTTTAGTAATCATTCATTAAAACTTTTTAATCATGGAAAGAAGCAGTCTGTATTCAGTAAAATCTGTAGTAATTATGCTTTTTGAAGAAAAAAATCTCACAGAATTTTTATGTACAGTTAATTGACTTTGCTTTTTAAGATTCTACAAGCTTACACTGATACTTTTCCTGTAGTTTAAGCATTTACAAGGTCTTCTCACCTACTTTTACAAAAATAATATTGTACTGTGAAATCTGATATTGAATTTATCCAGAGAACTTCAGAAAATGGTTAGGGGTGCATATCTACAGACATGCACACACAGATAACATAATTGAATACTTCTCATTTCCTGAGACAGAAGTACAAAAGGGTGGAAGTTATGAGATGTGTTACATAAAATATCAGGAAATCAACAGCAGAGTTTAGTCTATATTGTAGGAAAACAATATTAAAGTTCAGAGTAGAATGCTCAGAAACAAAACAGCAAGAAGAAAATAGTCTTGTTTTCTGAAGGCATTATCCCACTCCCAGACTTCCACTGGCTTAGCTGAAAGCAAGTTGAGCCACTAGGGGAAAAGATTTCATAATAAAATCTGAATTATTTTTCCATTTCTTTGTGGCTTTATATAACTTGGTTGGAATCACAGTCTGAAGATGGAATTCCATGCTATTGCATTTAGACTTGTTTCAGCTCACTTATCACCCAGAGTATGTAGTAGAGACATACCCACTGTACATCAGTTCTGATAAACTTTCTTTGTACCTAAATATGCTAAATTTAATTATTCAATTTGATTGCTTGCAGATTCGTTACTGGGCTGCTCATGATAAAGAAGCTGCTGCACAGCGGGTACAAGTGAGCAATCAAGAATATTCAACCAAACTGGAAAACTTGAAACCTAATACACGGTACCATGTAGATGTTTCTGCCTTCAACAGTGCAGGCTATGGACCTCCCAGTAGAACCATTGATATTATCACTAGAAAAGCACGTAAGTAAATGGAGCAATAGGTTACTTATAATGTTCTGTACTTTATGTTGCATCATACCTATATCTTCAAACTTGGCTTCTCATCCATATACCCAAAGTTTTACCTTTAAATGGTATTGGTTCTTGGTATGTAAAGTTCTGCCAAGGCTCTTCTTCCTCACTTCTGCTGCCATATACAATGTGGATATCTGGCACAAGGCAGTAAGGAGATACAGATTATAGGATGATAGGATAATACAGATTGGAAGGAGTCTCAAGCGATCTCTAGTCCAACCTGCTGCTCAAAGCAGGATCAGACCCAGTTGCTCAGGGCTTTATCCCATTGGGTGCTGAAAACCTCGAAGGAAGGAGAATGCACAGCCTTCCTGGGCAACCTGTTCCACTGCTTGACTGTCCTCATGGGGAAAAAGGTTTTCCTTACATCCTGTCTGAGTCTCTTTTATTGCAATTTATGCCTGTTGTCTCTCGTCCTGCTGTCGTGCACCACTGTGAAGAGCCTTGCTCTGTCTTCTTGATCGTGAATTCCCTTATTTTATGGTTGCTACAGCCAAGGGTGCCATTGATTATCACATTCCCAAACAGTTCCTCCATGTTAATGAATAACAGATCCAGCTGTGTGTCAACCCTGGTTGCCCATCCAGTACCTTTATCAAGAAGTTATCCCTAATAACCTCCTGGAATCTTCTTGACTGCTTGCATCCCACCACGATGCCCTGTAAGGATATCTCAGGGAAGTTAAAGTCCCCCATGAAAACCAGGTCTGTGATCCAAAGACTCCCCTGTATTATTTAAAGGCTTTGTGCACTTCCTCACCCTGATCAGGTAGTCTGTGACACACTCCCACCACAATGCCACCCTCACTGGCCTCTCCTCTGATCCTGACTCACAAGCTCTCACCCAGCTTGTGTTCTGTCCCATAGAAAAGCTCCGTACTTCCAAGCTGCTCCTTCACATAAAGGGCCACCCACCTTCTCTTCTTCCCTACCTGTCTTTCCTGAAGAGCCAGTATCCATCCATCACAGCACTCCAGCTGCAGCAGTGGTTCCACCATGTCTCAGTGACTGTAATGATGACCAGCCTGTTGGCAAAGATGCTTTTCCCCCACTTGTCAGGTGGATCCTGTCTTTCCCTACCAGTCCTGAATCCTCAAAGAGGCCACCATAGTTGTAAAAGCCAAATCCTTGTCATCGACACCAGCTGCACAACCAGGTATTAATTCGCAGGATCCATCCACTTCTCCTCAAGCTCTTCCCACTCACTGGCAGGACTGAGGAGAAAAATACCTGGGTCCCCTTGTCCTTGACCGTCACCTCCAGAGCCATGTAGTCATGCTTGACTCACCTGAGGTCTCCCCTGGCAGTATCATTGGTGCCCACATGGATGAGCAGCAGGGAGTAATAGGATGAGAGCTGGACAAGCCTCAGCAGTCTCTTCACAACATCTTGGATACAAGCCCCCGGCAAGCAGCAAACCTCCTGAGACAGCAAGAGGTCTCCATCCCCCACTGGAGGGAGTCTCCCACTGCTATCACTTGTCACTTCGTCTTGGTGCTGATGTGTGGTTCAGTTTGGTTGGTACTGATGCTTCCTCAGACAGAGTTCCCAGACCCTAGTCAGCTACCACGGCGCTGAATCTATTCTGCAGTTCCAGATCTGCAGGTGGGGAAGGACTCTCCCTCCTGTTGCCAGAATTCACAAGCCTCCAGCCTTCCCCATTGTAGGAGTCTCCATTTGCCACTCCAACTGCATGGGCCATAGTCTGAAAGGAATGCAGCCTTGTCTTCATAATTAGCAGCAAAACTGTTGTTCACATGACTTATGCTTTAATACATTTGAGTATTTGGTTCCCTACCATGAGACTGATGGGACATGATTATCAGAATATGTTGAGCACCAATGAATTCTGAAAAATCTACTCCCATTACAGTACATCATCCACAAAGTCCAGAAAATTGGAAATTTTGTTGCCTTTCTTAACTGTGATCTCTTTCTTTGGGCTACATTCAGATTGCTTATCATATCACTCAAAACTGATTTTGGCCCATGCCATGACATCTGTGATGAACAATTCAAACCAGTTACTACTTAGGCAGCTATACCCTGGCTTTCTGTTTAATCAATAGCGAGAAGTAAGGGTTGTACTCTGACTATTAAAAAATGTCCAACTGCCTATTTCGTTAACGGTAAAGGGAGCCAGGATCAGGCAGCTCTGTGGGTGATCTGAATACAGTCTTGAATTTGCATGCCATAATAGGTTTCTGAATATAGCTCCTGATTTAATAACAATACTTAGCACTAGTATATCCTAAGCAATATTCAATTAAGACACACGTCTTGTTTATTTAAAACACACTTATATGGGCTAAAAATATGTACAACTAATTTAAGGCTTTCTGTCAGTAAATAGTGTGTTGTGCAACTTGGAGCTGCAGGGTTCATTTGTGTTGAGTAAGAAGACTCCATTTTATGTTTACTGTGTGAACTATAATTAACACTTTCTGCAATAGGATACTCTGATTACTAGTGGGTGAAATGCTGTAGACCTGCCTTTAAGTGGTTAATTAAATATTTAATCTCAATGAATAAATATGACAAGCCACATTTCTGGGAGTTCTGGACATAGTTGCATAGTTGCCAGCAAACACACATGGTCAGCAGCATAGTAGAGGGTAATGTTGGCTATTTCCATTTTGGCAACACAGAAAAGCCGACCCACAAAGCAGCCAACGTACGAGCCATACAAAATTGCCTGATTGGAGCTGTAGAAATTCATTCCGGGAAGGAAGCTATCCCATATTCATTTAAAGATCAGCCATAATCTCCCTTTTTACATGTCTTAATAAAAATGTCATTGAAGGTTTATGAAATCTCATTTATATGCACATTATATGTATCTTGCTTTTCAGCTCCAAGCCAACGTCCAAGAATTATCAGTTCTGTAAGATCTGGTTCAAGATACATCATCACCTGGGATCACGTGAAGGCAATGTCAAATGAGTCTGCAGTTGAAGGATACAAAGTATGATCTGTGAAAATATTTTTTATCTTTATGTATCCTACACGAGGTATATTTTATAGCCAATGTTGAATTTTGATACCTAATCAGGCTTAAATATGGTTGCATGCTAAAGATGAGGGTGTCATGCTCAGAGATCACAAACGTCCAATAGGCTTAAGATAAAGACAGTAGGCTTTGTCAAAATGATAAGAAAACATGGGAGCACTGAAATTCATCTGGGTGGCAAGCCATATTGTGAGAAAATTTAGATCTGTGACTATAGCAACCTGATTTCTTATATGATGACATTAATTGTATATTGGCTAGAAAGAATCTGTTTCAAAAAATGGTACAGTTAAATAGTTTTTCCTTATACTAATATGCATTGTTCCAGCTTTCATTTTCTGTCTTCAGGTTCCTAGAACAGTTCCTAGAACACTAGTTCTTTAAAGTACAGGAAGGTAGAGGAAGAAAAGGAACACATCATCTCGTTAGATGCAATTACTGTATAGCTAGAGCAACTGTATATAAGCCATATAGAAATATGTACTACTGGCATACAGAAAGCTTCAAAAGCTAATTCCTATTTAATTTTGCTGTTTGCTTGGCAGTCAGAAAACTGATATCATGTTCTACATGTACAAATTTTGTTTGATGAGCTGATTGCTTCCTGGGAGTCACAGAAAATGCTTCACAGACATGATTCCAGAAAGAGTGGAAATCTTTTCTAAAGGTTTTGCAAGACATGTACTGTCACATTTGCAATAGTTTAATGGCACTGAAAATTAATAATGATATTAATTGTTTCATTTATAAAAATTGTATTAAATTATTTATATCTGAGAGCACAGCTGAGAGGTGAGGTTTTTATTTGATGCTGTTTGCCACCCTGGATTATATCTTCCATCATTTAGGTACTTAGTTTGAATCCAAGGGCTGAAATTATTTTTCAAAAGGTGGTGTCATTTTATAAGAGAGAAAACAATGAAGAAACATCCTATCTAGATTCACCTTATATAAAAATGAAGAAAATAATACTTGCTGCTAAGTTTTGATTTATATAAATAAAAGCCTAATACTTTTTAATCCATACACTGTACTTATATAACTGTTTTCAAGGAAATGTAGTTTTTCAATAACTATATTTACTGTGTCTTTCCTAGGTGCTGTATAGACCAGATGGGCAACATGAGGGCAAGTTGTTTTCAACTGGAAAGCACACAATAGAGGTCCCAGTCCCCAGTGATGGTGAATATGTTGTTGAGGTCCGAGCACACAGTGAAGGAGGAGATGGAGAAGTAGCTCAAATAAAAATTTCAGGTGAGCAGATAACTTATTTTCCTCCTTCCCCTGCTCTTTAAAAATCTTGGAGTAAATATTTTCCTCTTCTGCACTATCTGGAATGAGCACACCACTGCTGTCCAGAAGTGGAGAGCTAGCTCTCCTGTAGTATCTAAACTGATAGTTAGAGTTCATCTTAAAATCTTGCTGAAGACTGATAATGCACCCAGGAAACTTCAGCAACAGTCCAGCTAAATCCTGGAGACACTGCTGATCTTCCGAATATGAAACTGGTCCAACTGCTGCCTCCAGTTAGACTGCCACTTTTACAAGCATCTTACAAATGTAACAACATGGAGCAGGCCTCAGGCTCAAGAAGTCTGCTTGCAATAATCCTATAGTTCCCAATATCTGTAAACTCTGTATCTCATTCCTCTCTCAACTGCCAGTAAGAAGAGAGAAAGTAGCTGGGAAAAGTAAGTGGTCCACAGACAAATTCATAGGAGAGTTCCACTTAACAGGTGACAAGGGAAGCTGTGATACATACAGATTGATAAGCAATAAGAAATGCAAGTGATCAACTTTAGAGTGGTTTGGATGAATGGTAGAGAAGGCAAGGGAGCTTACATGGATCAAGCTGAATCAACTTGTGCTCAGGGTTGACTCTAAATACGAGCTCAGACGTGGTCTGCACATCTCCGTTTCCTGTTAGTTTTGTAATTTAAGTAGTGCCTTTGTGAACCGTGTATAAAGTAGAACATGTGAACAAACATCAAGGACTTGGATAGTGCTTTTGCCAGGTTATGGTTCAAATATTTCCACTGTATTCTTGTCTTTTTTCTTTTTTTTTAAAAATTAACTTAGGAAATAGTAAGGATTGAACATCAACAACATTTGTTGTCATATAGGCAATTCAACAATTACTGTGTCCTTTTAAAAAGCAATGCCATTGCTATATTATATTATCTGTGTGCTGTGAGGGAAGCTGTCCATTCCAAAAGGAGTGGAGCTTTGATCGGCTGCTTTTCATTACTACATATAATTTATGTAGCCATAAAGTGTGAACTCATGGGCATCACCATTTTTGTTTGGGTAAAGCATCTATTCCAGTCTTGATCAAATGGAATCTAGAGGTGGAGAATCCATGATTTGCCGCATACTTTGTTCTAGTGATTTATCACCTTCACTGTTGACAATTTTTTTTGCCTAAGTTTTTATTTACTTTTATCTGGTTTCAGGGTCTGGCCATTGTTTTCTTTTATAACTTTTCTCTAGATTAAAGAGTCTTTCAGTGCCTGATATTTTCTCTACATTAAGATATGTATATATATCAGTCAGGTGACTTAGCAAATGCTAAAAAGCTGAGCTCCTTAAATCCGTCAGTGATAGCATTTTCTTCAGTTCTTAGATAATTTCCACAGCTCTTTTCTGCACATCTCCAACTTCTGAGAAATCCTTTAGGGATGCAAACACTAAAACTATATGCAGCATTTCAACCCTTCCTCTCTGCTGTCTGCAGAGATAATCTCTCCTCCCTGCACTTACTATTCCCTGTATTATTCATGAAAGGCTTGCATTAGCCCTTTATTCCACTGCAGTGTGCTATAAAATGGTGTTCAGTTTGTCTGCCCAACACCAACCTTAAATCCTTCCTGGAGTGCTTCCTTTCAGAGTACAATCTCCCATTCTGCTCTGTATGGCATAACCTTTTTCTTCTTTAATGTATAATTTTGCCTTTGTCTATGATAAAACAAAGTTGGTTTGAATGAGTTTAAGTTCCCAGGCTACCTGGGTTTCTGTATGAATGTATTCTCCTCATCCTTCTTTACTACTTTGTCATTTTGGTTCATGTGCACATTTTCTTAGTTGTTTACTTCTAAGTCACTGATGAAGATGATTTAATAGTGTTGGGTCTAATAGCATCCCTGCAGAATTACGCTACAAATTTGATGATCATTCTTCAGTAACTGTGTTTTGAAATGTGAAAAATGAAATGTGCCAGTGATTGAATTTTTAATCGGTTTAGCATATGCTCTGTTGAATGTGTGTACCATTTTTTATGAGGATATCTTGGGGTACTAAGTGAACCGCTTTACAAAAGGTGTAATACATTGCATTGTATCATCATACTTTGGAGGAATCACTTTTAACACATTTTATGACTTGCAAAATAGTTGAAGCAACTCCTGTCTTTAGGACATGTCTTAGGTCATCTTTGTATCAGTCGTATATCATCATCTATCACCAGTGTGGTGCAAAGACCCCTTAGGTAGCAGCCTTGGGTAGATCACTTCTCAGAATGGAAGCAGAACTGTCACATCACCATAATGTTGAGGACAAGCTAATAAGGCCTGCCCCTAGCTGATCTGTACAGAGCTACCTTCTCTACACTGCACTGAGGACTTGATACCAACTTGGTCAATGCTAGTTTGTTGAGTTTTGTATTGCTCCACACTGCAGACAAGTTTTCAGCATGACTTCTACCATACTGCAGATAGGGAGGCAGCACGGCCTATTGGGGGCCTAGATGAAGGCTGCATGGCCTGGAGTCAGCTTAAGAGAGGAGACTGAAAAGGAAACAAAAGACAGGGCAGTCTCTTTGGAATACACACTATGCAGACTACTGGGCAAACATTTCAGGCTGTTGCTAGGCTCAAACAATCTTTTCCAAAGAGCAGAATGAAGTGCAGTTTTAAACCAACACGTGGCAAATTGTGCCTGCTAATTTTTATTCTTCAGGAAATTTTCCAGTAGTACAAGAGGGCTTAGATTAATTGCCCAAAAAGAGTGGTTGAGAGTTATATGACAGAGTAATGAGAAGCTTTTAAGCAATGATGATTTTTCTTGGAAACTTTCAAAGAAGGGAAGACCTAGTTTCCCAGAAATGTAAGTTTTGGTTGTCAGCTGGCCAGAATGGGACTTCTAATATATATACAGAGAGATGTAAGCAATAGGTAGGGGAAAACATAGAGTATCTTATCAAATTCAGAGAGGACTATTGCCTTATTTGACCTTTAGGCATCTGATTCCCGAATTCACAAAAAAACAAGAATTCCCTGTATAAATGTATGGGGAATATCTAGGACAGGGATTCAAAATAGCCTGCATGCTGACCAGGAACTGCTAAATCCTAAGCCAACTGGAAGAATGCACTGAAGAGAGAGGAATGTCTAGAAATTGCATGTGTCTTCCAGACTGGTATTTTCCTACTATTGATTGGGGTATCTGTGGGTTGAATTCAAATCCAAGGTAATATACATAATGCACCTGTGAATTAGGTGTATACCCTTCCATTATAATCAATTGTGATCTAGGGTGTAATTCAGATGCTAAAACTCATGCTTCTTGTAGTATTTGAGATGCCCTAGAGCACCAGGGACATCAAAACAATGCTGGCAGGCCTGACAGGATCTACAGGAGACCTGAGGTCTTCTGGATCAGCAACTGGAGGCCAGGCAGGACACCGGAAGGCATCTTTTGGCCTATATTTCAGGCATCTGAATTGCACCCTTTGCAAACCAAAATCATTTCCCTGGTTTTGGTGGCTGCTATGGTGTGCTAGGCTACAGTGTTGTCAGCATGCCACAGATGTGCTCTGAGCACTTCTAAGCACTTGCTAAACTAGGTCTTTCAGTGGTTTGGGCACAAGAATATCTAGTTCAGGAACCCTAACTGGCCCTGACGTCTGCAATTTTGGTATTAAAAATACAACACATTTTAAGTAGCATAGGTTATATTTGAAAGTCAAATACAAAAGAAACTAGAAACATATATTATTTCTAGTTCCACCCTTTGTCTAAGGCACAAACTTTCTTTTATGTTTTTCTCCTCCTTGTTCCCCCAGAAAGCCCGGTCATAGGCTGAAGTGGGAGGTAAACATTCAGAAGCAACTTTTCTCTCATATAACCAGTCAGATTCCTACTGAATACAGTTTTAGTTAAGTATGATATAAACAAAGTTTGCCAAACACAGCCATTCACACATGCTTTTCTTTTTAGTGTGTATCCTGAAACGTAAGCGCTTATCATAAAATCATTCACTGCATATATGCTGAGCTGCATTTCAGCATATTGGTAAAATCAGTGTAAAAGATAGTCATAAACTGTTGCCTTTTATTTACCAATGCCTGTTGTATAGTTGGGGATTTAGGGACATTTTTTAAGGCCATTATAATAAATTCATGAGCTACACAATTTAAAATTCAGTCTTGAGATATCACAACCAGCTGAAGGTTGGAACTACTTGTTTAACCAATGGAGTGAGTTTCAAGGGCTAATAGTAGGCTTATCTGCTTTCTTTTAAATATATTAAAAGCTTAGAATTTTTCTGTCTCTTGCATGCTTTCCTGACTGCATGCTTTGTCATAATGCTAACATTAATGTAATCAAAGCAATTCTGCAATCAGTACAAACTAAAAACATATGGTGCTTAGTTCTTTTCGCACCTCGCTTGGGTGACTGCACTGGCCTCAGTGGAGTTAATTTATGCCAGAGCAAGGAAACAGAGCTTCAAGCTCTCAAATTTTAAAATTTCATCCATGAGGGAGGAGGAGAAATTCTGATTTGTGAAAATATTGTGAAAAAATGAAGATACCATGAACCTTCAAGTATGAAATCATGTTAGTGTCCCACTTTAATAATGATATGGACAAAGAATAATTCATATAC
The DNA here is from genome assembly GCF_003343035.1 of Apteryx rowi. NCBI lineage: Eukaryota > Metazoa > Chordata > Aves > Apterygiformes > Apterygidae > Apteryx > Apteryx rowi. The sequence continues at coordinate 549,720 of NW_020448285.1, forward strand.
TGTGTATGCTTTTAGCAAGAAAACAAAATTACAGCTTCTCCGCATTCACTGCTTACATATATATGTATTTCATTTGCCAGAGGCATGTTTTAGAATCCTGAAAAAATACTGACTTTGAAGTAAATAGCTTTTTCAAAGCAAAATGTGTATGTTTTTGTCCTTTAGCAACCAACATCCCAACATTTTAATTATTTTATCTTTTCATTTCTTTTTATTGTTATTTTAAAGAGGACATTAATATTTATTGCACGTATTAGTATCAAGTAAATCAGGTGATCATTCACTTTTAATGTGGTATAGTCAAAGTCTTTTCATCATAATTCCAAAATGTCCATCTGTTGCAAAGATGGTTGTGGTATTAAGAAAAGTAAGAGGAGAAAACAGGTAAAATCATAAAGAATGATTATGAAAGCAGATATTTAACTGGCTGTGTATCATATGAAGTCCAAAATACTGGACTTGGAACTTATTACGCAATTGTGACAAGAATGTAGCAAAAATGTTCTATGAAACTAAAAATATCCTTCCAAAAGGGCTCTCCTGTATGAGAATATAATTTTAACAATGCATTTGGCTGTTGTCACATGGCTTGAAAATGAAGTAGGAAATATTCAGAATAACCTCTAACCTGGATACATAAATTTACCTAAAACAACATTTCCAGTTCTCCAATATTTCTCTTGCTTTCCCTTCATTATGACATTTGATTTCATCCAAGTTCAATTTATTGGTACTGTTTAGTTCCAGACCTTACTTTGACTGCTAAGGTTTGACATAATTTTTGTTAATTTCAATTTCTTATATATCTCTTTTTCTTGTATTCAAATTCAATAGCAGGAAGGACTGTGGAAACATTTTCTTATCTAGTTATGCTATTTAGTCCGCATTATCCTAAGATATTCTTGATGCTGTTTATTTTGTCGTTTGTCTTTATTTATATGGAAGAGCTTGTGTGAGAAGGTGTGAATGCAACACAATTTCATTGCTAGCCACAATGCTCATAACTAACCTGTGTAATGACATCTGTATAGCTAGAAATCAGACAAGTGTGTATGTGTACATGCATTTATAACACAACAGAGCTTTAGGAAAACAATATCATACAAAACAAGAGCAGTATAGTTTATTCATTATCACAGTAATACTAACAGGACAGGAATCTTTAGTTTCCATACATTGGAAAGCAGAAAAATGACCGCTGTCTTGTGAAGCACCTTCCACCTTCCTCCTGTGCTTGGCTTTTCATGTTCAGTCTCAGTTGCTACATGCCTGTCTGCGAGCTTGGGAATTGCCAGCAAAATCCCCACTGAGGGCTATTGCATGAATTCATGAGAACTCTGTAATGCCTTTAAAGATCAGCGAAAAAGAAATCTATGGCAACTTCTTACGCCTTGTTACATGTTTTAACTTGCTACGTTGGAGATTTTGCTCGCTATCCCTAAGCTTGTGAGAATGTTACAGGAAGATGTGACTTTCACAGAAAAAGAAATATTCTTGGAATTGCTGTTAGACCACAGAAAGTGTATAGAAGAACTAAAAAGTATAAAGTCAGTAAGTGTATTAGTGCTATGGAGTGAATTCAGGATGAGGAGCGCTAGAGAGGCAAGGAGCCTTCAGCTAGAATAGTAAGGTAATCATGAATGGTAAGGAAGACATGAGTGGGAAAAGGTCATTCACTTTTTTTCACAGTATGAGAATGAAGGTACTCAATGAAATGAGCAGCAGCAGATTGAAAACAATCAAAGTAATACTCTTTTACATGGCACAAAATTAAATTATGGAACTTCCTGTGACAGGATGTTGTGCAGGCTACAGTTATAAATGGAGATTGGTTTATCAATTTTTATTTAAAACAATGCCTTACATTCAGTCTTTGACTCAGGAGCTGCTGATTGACAGAAATGGGAAAGTTTAAAAGGGGAAAGTCATATTCTGCATGCCATAAATTTTATTTTCCTTTCCACCATTATTGACTACTGTTGGAGTCGTGTCCTGAGTTAGATAGGCCTTTGGTCTGACTCACTAAAGCTGATCCCATATTCCCAAATTTAGGAACATGTACTATAAAATGCTTGAGTAATATTTAGTTGATGAGTGAAAGATTGGTTCTTCTTGTGAAATCTTAATGTATTTTCTTTACTGTTTTCAGCAGTTTGGATATTATCCACCAGACAATGACTGACTTTTAAAATGTGTAAGGTGAAGAAGAAAAATAAAGTGTGTTTCAATGTGCAGCTAGAAATTATTTTATTAAAAAGTCCAGCAAGCTTTTGATTGCCACTGTTTCAATAGGACCATCAATGAATTAAAGATTTGGCATTCAAATCAGATTTGGCTGGTTTATTCTTCTCCATTAATTTATCCAGTTATTGAGATTGAAAATAAATAAATATTTTAAAAAATCATGTTTTTATTTTTTTATTAGACCAGCACAGGAACACTATACTCCTTTCATTTTATGAAACAAAATACTGGATAGTTTATATTCATTTAGCCATATCATTAGAAGAAAGTGGAAAAAATCTGAAAGATCATTATTTACATTAACTTTCTTTTGCCTAAATGTAACAACATAGCAAAAAGAATATCACAGAAAAAAATCATATAGCTTATAGAGTGAATGCCAAGATTAATATTTCACTTTAATATTGTAATTTCTTTAATGCGTAATGATTTAATTTATTACAAATACAAATTCTGCTTTCACCTCTTGGTAGGACATTTAACTATTGAATTACATTTATACAGTATTTTTAATTGCTTTGAAAAATGAAAGCTAGCCAACTAGTGTTTAGAGTGATTTAAAGTAATCTTTGGAAGACTCATCTCATTAATTTTTTCCTCTTAATAAGCCAGACAGGATTGCAGACATGATCACAAGGGTGAAGGAATGAAAAAGGGAATACTTTCTAGTCATGACAATTCTTATGTGTTTTAATTTTCAGTACCAAGCAGTGCAACTTCATTATTCAAATTCTTGTGGTATGTTAAAGTGTAGAATTTATTTTACCTTTTGTGGGTGCCTTGGAGTGGTGGCATACTCATACCTCTCAATTTTGCGCACTTAACCTAGCCAGACTACTTTCCTACTCAGTCAATGAGGAGAGTGATTCGGAAGTCCTAGGTTAGACTTCTGCTGTAAAGTACCTTTAGATGAAGCCTCTCTCTCTTAACAGAACAATATCCAGTGATTTTCTGACAAAAGGCAGTAATGATCCTTTTTTCCAGTGACTTCAGCGACAAAGTCCAAATGCCTTCAAGAACCCTCTTTGGTAGTTAGGAGGGTGCACAGCTCCTTAGTTTAGTATTAAGGAAGTATCACAGAGTCTAGCTCCTTTAATAAATGCAAAAGTTTTTTAGTTTGATGGAGAGGGGCAATCTAACAGAAGCATATACCTGCTTAAAGGGCAGTTACAAAGGTGAGGGAACCAAATTCTTGGTAATGGTGGATAACTTAATAGGGAGCAGTGGCCACAAATTGCAACTTGGGAGATTCAGGCTGGACATTAGGAAAAACTTCACCGAGAAGGTAGTGCAGCACTGCAACAGGTTGCCAAGAGAGGCTGTGCAGTTCCGATCCTTGGAGATTTTTGAGACTCAGCTAGACAGAGTTGTGGCTGACATGATCTAGTGTTGGCGCTAGTCCTGGTGCAAGTGGGAGGTCAGACCAGATGACCCCCAGAGGTAGATTTCAACCAAGCATTTTGTGCTCCTGTGAACTGTAAAACTTCTGAACTCCAGATTTACTGCTGGAACATGAAATGGTAAATGTTTAATTAAAGCCATAGAATGTATTGTGATTATCTGGCGGCTTGTAGTAATGTGTAAATAGATGCATTTGTTACTACAGATACTAAGAGTAGATACAATCATATATTTGCTTGTCACATAAGACGTATTTGTAAAATACTGAGTGTCAGTGACAATATGGGAAATACTTGTGAATTTTTGCCTTCCTTCCATAAATGTTTTAAACAGTACATCTTATTACATCCTAAAATGCTCCAGGCCCTTTTCAGAATACTTAAAGGACTTTAAAAGACGAACTCATTTGTCTGATACCCTGAAAACATTCTTGCCTTTTAATATTAATACCTATGTATTTTACTTTAACTGTCTACCATATTCTAAAGCTTGTTATTATATTCTATGCCTGTTGAACACAGTTATATTAAGCCAGTGGGGAATGGAGGGAAGAATATTAATTCTGTCTAAGTAGAAAATGTCAGAAGTATCTTTCATCTAAGCTAATGTGAATGTTTGAGATTGTCAAGTTTAGTGTTTGTGGCTTTTAACTATAGAGTGGCTGAAGTAAAAAATTTATCAGGAAAAAAATTCTAACAAAAGATCAATTTAAAAATTTCTTCTTCAGAAGTATGAAAATTTGTTTGACCTGAGAACTTTTGTCATTTTGGAGACTAAATTTATCCCTGAAGTTTCAACTGAAGAGACATTAATCTTGTGGTTTGTGTAAATCTTAATGTCTAGTGTCATCTGTACTTGATGTTGTTACATCATGTGACTTTTTAATAGAGATACTTCCCAAGAGTAATAGCACAATACATGGAAACCAGCTGGGTTTTGGGCTGCCTATTGGTCCTTTCCACTTATCCTTTCCTTGCTCCAGCAGAGCACTTCTATTCTGGAGTTCCCTTCTCTTGGAAGACCTGGGAGCCTTGGGCCACTGAGTTTAGTGGGGATTTGGGAGCCCTTCATCCACCACCCATATCCTGCTCCGCCTCACAGCCCACTCTGGGGCTATTCCTAAAGGGTCCAGGAGAGATGTTGTACTATCTTCCTCAACCTTTTTATTTCTCAAGGGCTGTGCAATAATTTGACTTACCTCTACGTGAAAACTGTGTAGCATGAACAGTTTCATGAGCGTTAGACCTGCGCTGCACTGTACAGACTATGTAAGCCTGCTCACATGCTGGGTAGAGACGGTGGCCTCTCCCAGCCATGAGCGCTGTGCTCCAGCCTGTTGAGACTGGGCATTTCTGCTGTTGTAGATGCTGAGGTTATCATTCTTCATTTTGGGATGTGCGAGTGGGGCTTCCAGGCTGAAAGATAAAGACTTTTAAGACAAGCTTTTAATGTACCTCAGTATTTAGACATGCCACTTCTGCTTCCAGAATCACAGAAATTCTAAAATTGTAATACTTTTGCTATCAATTCACCTACACTGTGCACCTGAATTGTTTGCACTGTTCACCCATTATACCACATGGCTGGTTAAAATACAGCTTATTTGCAAAGTGAGGAGTGATACATCTGGTATACGCTTGGGATGTATTTATTTGCAAAAATGTTCACAAATCCCTATTTTCCTGAAAAGAAGAAGCAGGATCCTTAATTCCCAGGAAGAAGGATCCAGTAATCCCCAGACCTGCCAGCTGGCCAAACAAGATCTATCCCTTTTCTTCTTTTCAGGATTAGAGCAAAAACTTTCTCTCCTGGCCTCCTTTTTTTTTCCTGAAAAATTAGCCCTTCTTGATGAAAAACCTCTCAGTGATTGTCTCAGAGGAGGACCAGCTTTCTCTGAACAATCACCAACCATAACTTATGAGGCAATGCAGAATACATTCATGTGTGGAACATTTACAGCCAAGTGTTTTGCCACACTAGATAATCAGCATAATCACAGATAAGCCTTTTTATATGGAGAAACTACTAAAATTGGCCTAAAGTAAAACTCATTCAATGTTTCTGCTGTTCCAGCAGGCAGTTTCCAGCAGTGAACACCTCTTCCTAGCTGAACCCGTGATTCAGCCTTACTTGGTCTGGCAGTACTCCTAGTGCTTCTTGTGAGCCAGTTTGTCAGGAGTGATTGCTCACAACTGGGGAGACAGAGCAGAGGCTGAGAGATACGACAAGCCTTCAGATCATATCTGACCTAGGCCATAACTATTCTGAAGCTCACAAAGTGTGTATGAAGTACAAATAAGATTTTTGCATGGGTTCATTAGTCACAGAAAAACCTCCACAGTGTGTTCTTGCTATTACATGTTGGGTATCTACTTTAAAAAAGTACATATAAAAATTTTTACCTGTGGGTTTCTACTTAACTCTCCATGCAGAAAGAATCTATAATGAACATTAATACATGTGAAGGTGAAGAGGCAGCTGAGAGATAATTTACATTTATTGGCAGTTAAGGAATAGTCTGCCTGTTGAAAATTATCTCATTTTCTTTGGAGTCCAAGGTATCTTTTCATTTTGGCAGCAGGGGCAGAGTCAATAGAAAAGAAGCACATGCAGGTGCCAGCAGACACCGCCAGCAAGCCAGGTGCCACTGCCAAAACAAAATAAAAAGTTTACTTGGTTCTGGCATGTGGCTTTTCAAGTAGGAGGAAAAAGATTAGCATAGTGGGGTGAACAAACCACCCAGACCATCAGCAGCCCTTGAAACATGTTTTTAATGCTCTCTCTCTCTTTTTTTTTTAAATAGTTTGAAAACTGTTCCACGGCTACACAGGAAACATTAACATGGCACAAAACATGGGCAAATATGCAGACAGCACTATTGCTACCATATACATCTACTGTGCTACAAAACAGTAATTCACAAAGCTGTGAATTAGTCCATAGATCCTTTCTTGAAAGGTTTGTGGCATAGGCAAGAGGAACATTTCCTCATTAGTAAACAAGGGAATTCCTAGACAAGGAAAAGTTGGATCCAGGACTTAGCATTAATGCCAGTGATACAACATAAGCATATTTTGATTACTTCAGTTATTTTCCATTTACCATGAATAAGGATAGCAGAATTTAAACTGTCTGCCCATATTTCCCATTTCTTTTGCAGCAGTCTTTTATGGAGACATTATTTCCACCTGGGACAAGTGGAATTTCTATTCTGAAGTCAGTTCACGGAACTACAAACCCACAAACTTATGTAGTTTAGTTTAACCTAAGACATTATATTCCCCCCCCCCCCACTTCTCTGTTCTACCTGGGTAAATAGGAAAATATGAAAACATTCAGAAAACGGATATTGATGCAGACTAGTTGGTGCTAAAGAAACTAATTAACAGTCTTCAGAGGTTCTGAGCAGCCAAAAATCCTTTTAATTTCAGTTAGCTCAATTTTTTTCCACAAAAGTGGAACTGCTTAGTTAGAAGCAAGGAGAAATAGAATATGAGAAGGTTTTGAGCTTATCTTTCTTAAAGTAAAAAGGAGAAATATAAAAACAGACAGCCCTGATATAAGATCAATCTTGGGCTGTGGGCTAGCACAAAAAGGAGAATATTATTTACATGAAAATGGATAAGACTTGACCATTCTTTCAAAAAAATATAATCCATTTTTCAAAACAAACACAAAGGCACACTCATTTCTTAACTAGCAGAGTAAGAAAACTTTGCTCTGTTACAGTCTTGCCTTAGTTATGAATCATATAAAATACCAGTTCTGGTAAGATCTTTCTTTTTCTTACTCACTCTCTTACCAAATGTATGATAACTTGTGTCATGAAAACTGAATTGTTGCTACTCTATCTATTCACATGGTCAGTCTGCATCTACCTGAACGATTTGTACAGCACAACAGGAGTGTATCTGTAGAGAGGAAGTTGGCGCTCAGGCTACAACTCCACCCTGTATCACAGAACCACAGAACAGTTGAGGTTGACAGGAACCTCTGGAGATCGTCTAGTCCAACCCCCCTGCTCAAGCAGGGTCATCTAGAGCACGTTGTCCAGGACCATGTCCAGCCGGCTTTTGAATATCTCCAAGAATGGAGACTCCACATGTACATGCCAGGATTTACTATGGACTAACTCTAGTCTGGTCCTGAGCAGTGTATCTAAGAGAGCTCCACAACACAAAACAAATCACAGTAAATGGAACAGCTGAGATATTCACTTTAAAAATGTAGTGCTTCTCAAACTAGAACAGTCATGTAGACACTCCCCTAAATTTTCAGTTCCTGAAAACTAAGAAAATTGATGTCATTTAATACATATTAATTCTTGAACAACCTTTGCTGACAGCAACGACAGAGAAAGAGTTTTGCCACAACAGGATCAGCTTATGATTAGCTGAAGAATAGCTAGATGTTTGCGTATGCTGGCAGGACAAATATTTTCCCACTGAGAAAAAAAATTGTTACATATGACAATTTCATAGATGACCGACCAATAACTAATTTCCCGGTTCACAGATCAGATTCTGTTACAATCTGGTATAGATTCCTCTAGATTCTGTTACAATCTGGTATAAAAGGAATACTGATGTGAAAAGGAGGAAAATGTCATGTTTTAAAGATAAGTATCATTTAAAGAAAATAATGACATTTTTAATAACAAATCATTACAGCATCTTGGGAAATATGTAAGTCTGAAATGTTTTAATGCCCATTTCATTTAGGCATTACATTCATTTCATTAATTTTATATATAATTGGAAAAGTGTTGAATAGTGTTCAAGATGTTAGTAAAAGCTGGGATCTCCATTCAGACATATAAAAGATTTCATCCTAGACTTTATGTGATTGAGATGTACACCAAATTTAACATACAAATAGAAAGCCATGGATTAGTGGGACTTTACCAGGAATTCCTGTGATATATAATGATCTTGCTGAAGTAAAACCTGTTCAGAAGTTGTTCCCTTCATTTACTCAGTATCAAATATCAAAACCATTTGTGAGCGAGTTATCACTAAAGGCTGCATAAACCAGAAGGTAGGAAAGAAAAGTTAGGTTAACCATATGCACCACATACAAACTGTATTATTTTAAACTACATTCTGGGTATATGCTACTGTAGATAGTTTAGTCCTAGGCTTAAAATGCTGACCACAGGAACTCCAAAGCAGACAGTAGTAAGGCCTTCATGGGAATATAGAGAGAACACAACTAAAATTTTACAACTGCTTTTGCTTGGGACTGTTGGGAGAACAAATTAAGTTGTGCGTTTCATTGTTTATTTGAAATAAGTGAGAAATGTAACTATCAAATCCACACATAGCATGTTAGAATAGAGATTAGGTCCTGTGACCAGGATCCTGATTTGGTTTTGGCCTCTATTTTGGTGGCTGAAGTTTGCAATTGTATGTACACTGGACACATGAGATGCTGGTTGAGAGACAGATCACACAATATAATAATAGGAAAGAATGAGGCTTTATGTGCTGAATATATCCTGCCTGTACCTGGCCAGACTTAGAAGGAATGTTATATTTCTTCTGTTTTAATTTGCATCCATGTTTATTTGTACACATTCATTAAGTCTTTATCTGGCACTTTTCTATTTTTTAAAAGATTATTAAAACTGACAGATTGCAATTGCCTTACTCTATTGTACAGTCTTAAATCCTGCAGTCAGTACCCGGGCAAAACTTACATTAAATTTCCATTCATGAGCTACAGCAGAGTACTGGCTGTCATGCTCTGATGATCCGTATTTCAAGTAAAGTATGGTTCCTGACATGTGGTCAGTAATCTAATAAGAAAAAAGAAAAAAAGGGAAGATCTGTTTAATGCGCATTTGTCCTCCTAATGCTCTGTTAATGGGCTGTCTAAGAGTTGGATTGGCTTCATTATAGAGAGCTATTACAAGAATCTCTGCAACAGTGTCTGAACCTTGTATGGAACAAGGTGAATTGCTGACTATTAAAACTGGAGCCAGAAGAGCATTTCTCAGGGGAAGATTTATTATTCCTTTCTCTTTGTAGAATAGTTACAAGCAAATAGAAATTTCCTCATACTTGCTCATTATTCAAGTTCATTCAGCAAACTTTTTTTTCATGTTTTCCTACATTAGAAGCATTCAAAATATGAGTTTAGTTTTGTCTTTCCAGCTGCATTATCCTGTCTGACAAAGGTAGAATACATTTTGTGTGGATATTCTTAAATACGAAATCTGGAATTTGTTTTCTGTGGCTGTTGTTCATTTTTTAAGAACCACTGCTTTGCTATTTGGGGATAAAGACTACAAAAAAGACTCATGTGTCTCATAAATCACTAAAAAGTACAGATAAATATATCCCAGTACTTTCATGATTGCCAAAATGTGCAGTTGTTATATATGAGAACATATATCAACATACATTCATCTTAAGCATAAAATTCCTCTCTTTAGAATTACTAATACAAATGATCTTCCAATATTTCCCTTACTTTTATCTTTTATTGCAGTGAATATACTGCTTTCTATGGAAAAAATGTTTTATTCACAGAAATGTACTTTTTACAGCTGAATTGAGCTGATAAAGAAGGATTGGATCTCTTGTCTTGGTTTTTATAAGTACTTGGATATCAGAAAGGTATTAGGAAAAAAATTTGACTTCAGAAAGCAACCTTATAGTAGTAGGGGAAAGGGTGGGAGTGGGAGCAGAGAAGAGTTTGAGAGGTCTGAAGCAAGAGAAAGCTGAAGGTTGAGTTTACTATGAGGGAGAAGGGCGAGAGTGGAAAATAGAAAGACTTCATTTTAGTGGAAAGCAGAGTCAGGAGGAGTAGGGTGGTGGACCTAGAAAGAGGAGGAGGATAAAAGGAATATGGCTGAAGTTGAAAATAAGTTCTATGGGAAAAGCCCTGCAATTCTGGCTTCATGGCAGATGCTGTGGACTTTCCCCCTGGCTGGACGATGGAGAAACCTGCATCATGTAAAAACAGTGGTTTCCACCTTCTGTGTTTGAAACAAGAGGGGAAACAGTTGGCCACATCTTGGATGCTATCTTCTGAATATATCTCTGATGGAGTCTGCATAGAGCTTCAGCAATGGGTCAGGACACACAGTCTTTTGGATCTGCCTCTCTAATAGCGCTGAAGGACCCCGTAAACACATCAGGCATCAGGCCTTTTTTTTTTTTTTCTCTCTCTCTGATTCTTCTGTCTTCGTTGTTTACTTTTACATGTCCCAATATTCTGCTTTTGCAAAATCCATGTGTTTTTGGTGTAAACCAGCAAAGTTCCATAAAGCAGGAAGAGGAACTCTTGAGCCTATCATTTTGTCCATCAGCACTGTTAATCACTGCCGTCTGCTCTTTCCCCTGTCCCTTCAGAAGTGGGCAGCAAGCATTGCCCCTCTTTTTGTTAAATAATTTGTGACATGACAAGCTGTACATGCATCACATGAACAACTGCAGGAATGTCCTGTAATGTGGCATTTGGTCACCTCAAAAACATCCCTCCATTCTTGAGCTGGGGAGGGCACACACTCCTCTAGCACCTTCATTAGAGGGGGTTTGGCTGAAAGGTGTCTTTAGACCAACCTCTCTCCAGTGATTTACAGGTACTATGTATATCAGATGGAACCTGATTCTTCCCACTTTATTCAGGAATTAGTTCTGACTTGGAAAGCCCTGTAACAAGTCAGTTGTGAGGAAAGAAGCAGCAGCACACTAGTTTGACATGTGTTCCCAGGTGGCTTTCAAAACAACTGCCTGAAAGCGGTCATCATTTGAAATGGCAGGACCATTTAAAGCTGAATGAGGAGACGAGGTTGTGTTATGAACATGGGGAAGTGCAGATCAGAGCTCAGTTAAATGTCTCTGCAAGGAGGCCCAGATTTTCCCTGAAGAGGCCAACACAAGTGCAGCCCTCAGACGGGATAACTCTGTTAAAATAAAAGCATTTGTTTTGGTTTGCGCACATCAGTTTCCAGACTCCACAGCTATAGGCACCCAGATAAGACATTTGCTTGCACTGTAGCAAGCTGTGATATTTTATGGCCCAAGCCATACATTTGGATTTTATGACTTAAGCCATGCATTTGTTGGTAGAAAAATAGATGACTGTCTCTTGGCGGTGGGTAGGACGGTGGCTGCGACTGATCAATCCTCCTCCACTCCAATGGAAGACTATGCTGTTTTTACCTTTATTTCCTCTCTGCTAGTTTTCATTCTATTAGTCCTTGTCTGAGTCACCTTTTCCCCACTGGAGACTGAATGTTACATCTTATTCTAATACCTTGTGCAAACCACAGAAGGATTTCTACTGGTGCACTTTGGCCCTGCCTCTTGTTTTAGCCTCCAGGGAGATTTGCTTTTATGGAGGTATAATCCTCTAAATATTTCATGGGTAAATAATAAACTCAAGAGCTTTCAGTATATGCATGGCATTTACACATACCTGCATATGTATAGAATTCAAAGGAATTGCTGCAACGAGTTGTGAATACATTAATATATCAGTATGGAAAAGCTCCACCTAGTGCAAAGATTAAGACTCTGTATGTGATCATTTATTGGGTAAGACTTGTTTGGGGGGCAAAGCTTTCATCTTGGAATTGCAAATAGTACATGTATAGTACATCAGAGAAGACGGGGTTCAGAAGGAAGTCAAAGTGCATTGAGACGTACTGTGAAAACCCTTTCAGAAAAAAAACCCTGCAATTATCTATGCAGGAGCCACAAATGACTGAATATTATCAGTTTCATATATCCACAGTTAACTGCTGAGCTGATGAACTTTGGAGTTTCCTGATTTGGACTTAGTCCACATACTTTATAAAAAATGTATTTTGTTATCTGTCAGTTCCATTTCCATCCAATTTCCTTACTTTCTCCTTATTACTGTGGGTAGGAACTACTGTAAGAAATAAATTCTTGAAGGTAACTTTCAGATATTTATTTGGACATATTTTCATTTCAAAACAGCATTTTTTCACATTCAGGATCTTGCTATACTAACATTTGATTAGTACTGCACTTTATTAATAGGAGGTTTGAGATAGACACAAAGTGAAGAATCAAGGCCATTATCCTGAAAGATGCAGAAACTTATCAGGCACACACATAAAACCTACAGACCTGTCCTTCTAGAAGCATGTGCCATGCTGGGCTGGATGATGTAATTTACTTGTCCTTGCAAGAGGTCTCATGAGAAAATGTGAGTGGTCTTTGGGGTTTTAAATTCTATGAAAGATTGCTTGAAATTTGGCACACTGTTGCCCTGTTGTTAGCCAGAATAGGGCTGCCTGCTGGAATCTGTACTGTTTTGTTCATATGCTGCCTTTTCAGTCTGATGTTTTTGTCAGTCAGAAGAACTTTTTGCTGCAGATCCCTCTGGTAGGTAGGATCCAGCGGCTCCTCATGACTGTTGCAGCCAATTGCAAACAAACACTTTTATCCTTAAACTGTGTTCAGCAGCAGCAACAATAAGCTATGGCCTACACTGCCTACCTACACGCTGCCACTAGAAGAACCTCTCTGGGATGAAAGAATAGCCCGTTCTCCAGCACCTTTGAGATAGTCTTTGGCTCATCTCCAAGACGGACAGCAAAGCTGCCAGTTGGTCTCAGTTTGGTTGGGTTATTTTGTAATATAGAAACCTCTTTACAGGGAGCTGGACCATGACAACACAAGTCATTTTAACACAATAGCAATTCTTACACCTGTTTGTCAGAGCAAGTCACATAAAGTTTGTAAGCTGTCAATTCATATTTTTTGTCTTAAAATATTTGCTTAAGAAAGTCTTGTGACTTGAACAGACATAAATGTGCACATGCCAAGCTGTTAGAAATCAGCCATCTGGACTTTGTAAGCCAGCAGGTAAACAAATGGACCAGGGTCTTTGACCTCTCTCAGATTATTGCTGATCATAATAACATTAACATTTCCAAAGGTGACTCTTTGCTTATCACATTTCAAAGACTCCATTAATTTTGTTTTCACATGTTTAAATATTTATTTTGACCTTTTACCTCCTGGTATAACCTCCTGGCTTGTTGGACCATCCAAATCAAAATACACTGATGTGTTCTGAATGGCCTTGCTGGCTGTATAAACACGCTGAATAAACAACTCTTGCAGTACAAAAGACCGAGTCCTCCACTGTACTGTAGCAAGTCTCTTTATCCATTTCAGATTATCCATACAGGTAGAAGCTGTGTTTAGATATGCCAGCTGGCTTTCAAGCGTTCTTACCCTGAATTCTTGCCTGCATCCAGGGTTGTTTGCCATGGGTGATGCTGAAGTAAAACCAACGCTGTGTTCTCTGTTCGATGTGCAGGTGCCGCCACTGGAGTCCCGCCGACGCTTCTTGCCCTGTTGCTGTCAACCCTTGGTGTCCTTGCCTACCTGGAGATCTGAATGTAGCCTGACTTATCTTGCCCTCCACCCAAGGAAAAGGACTCCCTTTGAACATGAGGACTGCAACCCTTTCCGATTCCCGTGGCACCATCCTAAGCCAAATAAATTACACTTTAAAATAAATTACCCTACTGATTTCCTATGAACTTTAAGAAGACTGAGGCATCCAGGAACTCCTTCATTAAGTAAATCAACTTTTGAAAGGATAAGAAATGATTTTTAACTTGTTCCAATATGCCTTATAAAACACGCTGATCTGTGACGGTTGCATGATTCGGTCCAATGGGGCAAGTTACAGTGTTAAAACCCAATAACCTAGGCTGTACAGTGAAAGTAAAATCACCATATGTAGGTGCTTTAACTTGAATAACAAATTGTGAAATATAATAGAGATTGAAATGTTGATTGTATGTGATAAATGTAAGAGTACTACGTCTGTCTGTACTATCTTATATGTTTTGTGTATTGCATATTTTTGAATGGCCCCATCACCATTTATTGGGATTACAAGTTTTTAGAGATACAGTCAAAGCAAAAACATTTATTTATTTTTAGAGCTGTATTTCTTGAGGCTATTGAATATAATTTAAAGGATTTGAAACAAAATTCAGTGACACAGGATTTTTTTATTTTAAATATGTTCAGAACACCTGAGATATTCATAGCATGCTGAACTTAAAAGAATTTGCCAAGAATTTCAGTGACACTAGATTTACCATATTCTTTTCTTAAAATAATTCTGTTCAAAAATGCTGATTTTTATATCAATTACTGTTTCAGGGTTTTTTTAGAGCTAATGTTAATGACTGCACATGCTCCTCTGTTGCAGTTAATTTACTCTGATCAGGATTTGCTGCTACAGTCTTTATTGCTGATTGTAGGAGTGAAATGTCAGCTTTCAGAGAAGCAGCACCATATATTTCATTTTGGTTATTATTATTACTGTTATTATTAAGGTGTTAATAAGAGCACTTAGTAGCTTGAAAATGGAGTACAGGATAGGATCAGCCAAATGGACCATGAAATGGTAGGAAACTTATGTTATTTTTTAAAGTGAAAAGATTTAAAATATAAGAAAAAGATATAGAGTAAATGGCAAAAACAGAGTAGCACAGTAAAAATATTATTATGATATTTACATTTTTATGCTGCAGATGCCAGGTGTTACCTTCCTGTATCGAAGGCCTACATTTGGGAGAATTATATGCTTTTTCAAGAACCTGATATTATTCTAATGTTCATAGTGTTGTAAATAAGAGTTTTAAAGTTCTGAGACTGTTTCCCTATTTGATAGAATTCTGAATGATCCAACTATATGTTAATACATGAACGTCAGATCCCAACTGTTAGTTGAATCTAAATGTTAACTATGGCCTTTACAAATGGGGAATGCTATTAGAGGTAGAGAATGTTTTTGTTCTGACTGTGTCTACAGTGTTTCAGTGTTTTTTTTTTGTTTTTTTTTTTTAAGTTGTTAAAGAAATGCACATTCCTTTCATTTTCCATGGTGTGCTGGGAATTTAGTTTGAGTGTGAATGTTGAAGAAACACAGTGATATTGATTCAGCTGGCTCAAGTAATAGTGCAATGTCTGATGCTTCAAGAATTATAAGCTTTGAATCATATTTTATTAGCACAACCTTGCTAGCTACTTAGAAATAGATTTTATCTTTTTAGAACTGATATTGTAGAGGTCCGTAATAATAATATTTACATGAAGCAAGAGTAGATCTATTAATAATTTACACCCCCTTCTTTAATTTGTATAATTTTGTACTATATATTTACATGTAAAAGTGTAGAGTCTTAATTAAGAAATATCAATAATGCTGTTTTAGTTTAATTTTAACTATTTGTTACAAGATAAAACTTTTTTAAATAGGTGAAAGTGATAACTTCCCTGTAGAGGAATGTCAAAGTGTCAAACACTACTGAGTTTCATAAATTGTATAATTATTTGAAAGAAAAATGAGCTGTCTTCATACATAAGAAACTAATATGCTGTAAGCCTTCTGTACAAAAAGTTATGTTTTGTTGTATTTTATTTAGTTTTGTTCTTTTGCAGTATGACTCATTTTTATATAATCTACAACCACAACTAAATCTTTTGCCAAATGCATGATTGCCTTTTACTTTTCTAATACATGGTGTAAGAAGCAAAACTGGTTAGTTTTTGCATGAAAACGACCTGGGAGGGAAAGCCACTTCTTTTTTAAATCAGCAACACAGATGAGGTAGATCTCACATAATGATCAGATAGTTCCAGATTTTTCATTGTTTCACATAATTGTATAAATTTGACTGGGACCTTCAGTTTCAAACTGTTGTCAAGAAAAACTAACTATTGTATCATCTGCTTTAAAACGCAAGGTTCTTAATTAAAGTTTATATAGATAGACATATTTGTTGTTTCTTTATATTTCAGGAAACTTGATATTACTATTATTTGATACTGATGAATTCTGAATTGTTTTTTAGTTACTTTTTATCATTTTTTTCAAATGAGTAGAGCAGGACCGTACTTTGTCCTTTTTATGAATGAAAAGTAAATTACAATTAAATAAATGTATTAATGTTACTCAAGATATAATAATTGTCTTTTGAATTGGAGCTTTTATAATGATGATGTGGCTATCTATAACAGTAAGGGAGCAGATGCAATGAGGTCATGTGTATCCATCCCTGCCTTCTTGTGAATTTTGCAGGAGTTAAAAAGCTTTTGTGAAAGAAGGGTGGCTGTTTTACTTTAATTACAGATGATATAGAAAGAAAGAAGACTTTCATACCTTCAGTGACAGAGACTCTCCCGACAGCTTTTCAGCATTTTTGGAAGCAAGAGTTAACCAAGCAGAGTATTTTTTCAGGTAATGTTTGCTACTCCAGTAGATTTGTTGCAAAGAAAGGTGACTGAAATGGGGAAACTTTGTACTGATTAATACCTTGTATGATCACATTGATTTCAAGAGGTCACATTAGGTATAACTGTTTGAGATACTACCTGCCTTTGAGGGATCAAGTTCAGATCCTAAGTTACACAAAATGTGATCTGAAAGAAGTTTATCTGCTAGTGAAACTGCTAGTGATATTGCTGAACTTTGTTTCATTTATCTTCAGACATAGAGAATGAGAAAAAGAGTTGCTGAGAGAATGTGTTATTCATGCCCTGCACCTAATAGACTGTCTAGTCAACCAGACCAGGGCTCAGACATGGTGAAGGTACACTCTATATTTCTATTTTGGTCTCTGAAATAGGGTTTTGAGTCTTTGTTCATTTGCCAGTTCCCTGCTAATAGCTTTGAACCTGTTGGGCAATTGCAGACAAATTTGACAGCTATCAAATTAAAAAATTAAATCATAGTCTGAGTAGAAGATGGAGTCAAATTAGGGATCTGCCCAGTTGGCGGCTGCAGCGAGGTCTCTGGTGTTACCCGTCCTGCTTGGCCTGCCAGACAGCTGGTCAGCGAACACTTCAAAGCTGGGTACTACTCACCTTGCTCCTGGCTTACCCAGAGGCTGGAGAGTATGGGATGTGAATACGCTAGGAGAGGAGGTCTGAGTACATGGCATTGCAGGAGAGAGAAGTAACAGAGGGAATCTGAGCTTATTGCAGTGATAGAGTAGGGAGAGAAGGGAAAGAATAGGGCATAGAACATAAATCCATAGGAGAAAACGCTTCATTATTTCCACCGTTCAGAGAACAACTTGTTTTTCTTTCTGAGAATTCTTAGTTTCCAGACTTCAGAGACTCTAGCAACAGAAGAGAATAAAAAAAAAAAAAAAAGCCTTTAAATATTAGATATGTGGCTGAAGATCAGATCTTCCAGTTTTGATCTGCCTCAGCAGAATTAAGCTGCATTTCCTATTGGAATTATCATTAAAATAACAGGCATCAGGCAATACCCAAATGCATTTCAGTACAGATCTTGAAATAGTTCCAAGTGTTATTGTATGGAGATTTTGTTTATTTAAACACATCATTGAAATGTCTGTCTTTCAGGTTATGAGAGTACTGTATGGGTTAAGGAAATTCATATGACAGCAGTATAAATTTCTGTAGTTTCTAGTACTTATGTATTCTCCATCTTTACATACATCTTCTAGGGGAATTTTTACACCGTGTTAGGACATGAGCACTATGTTGGAACCACCCACCTTCCTCGCAGATCAGTGAGATCTTCCAGAGGAAGGTCACCCTGCTCTGTTTCCTCCAGGCATGCTTCATTTTTCTTTCCCTTTTCTACTGCTAACTCCTTTTGCTTTATCACTTTAACATTCTTTTTTATTTTCAAAAAACAGAAGAAAGGACAGAAAGGACAAAAGTCCACATGAATGGGAAATCAAAAACAATATTCATATCTCAAACAGAAGTAGTACTGTGTTTTCTTTTCTTGAGATGCTAATTTGTTTTGCTTTTACCTGAATGCAGACTAACCCAAGGCTGCCCTGAAGGACAGTTTGAAGACATGTGAATAGTGTTTCCTTCACCTTAGTTGTCCATGACTGTGATCTACTCTCTTGATTAATATGGATGATACTCACTGGAAATTATTTTAAACTGATGATTTAGCAAGTGACTTCAGCAAGCAATCTCCAGTGAGTATTTATGGCTGGATTTTGCTGGCCTGTATTTAAATAGACTAATAGTCACTTTAATACCTGATGCCTTTGACCTTTAGTATGTTGCCACAGCCTCTAACCAGCTGCTTCACAAAAAGGTATGAATTAATTTCTTTCTCTTTCAAAGCAAGCAGCAGAAAAGGAACAGTGCCTGCTGATTCATAGATTGATCTCTTTCCAAGGCTCTGGATCAACTTGCTACCCTGTACTCACAGCAGATTGCAGTGTAGCAAAACGGCCCTTTTGTAGTTTAATATTTGGCTTGGTCAGCACTATGGAGTTCTGCCAGAGCAATACGTCATCTAGGGGTGAAGAATATCACACACTGCCCAGCCCAAACTGCTGGGTCAGCAAAACATCTAGCATAAATGTAGCTATGCTGACATAGGTTTAGCTTGTGTTACGTGGGAAGGTAGAATAGTTACCCTGGCAGAAGATGTTTGTCAAATGTGCTCTGCACTCACTAGGAGGAGGCCTTTAACAGTGTGGTAGCAGAGGTGCTGTGATGAAGGCTGGTTCCCATCAGGAGAGGTATTCCAGGAGCAACAGGAGGGACTGTACAGGGGCACATCTCCAACTGCTGCCATGCCATGTGCCCTGCACTGTACCCTGCTCTGGACATGGCTAATGGATAAGTGTGGAAGGGAGAAAATTAAAGACCTGCTTGATTTTTCTCTCCCTCTTCCCCATCCTACTCCACATCCAGTACTGGCAGCGGCTTTCAGAGAGAACTCTTCCTTTTATGCACATGAAATCAGTACATTTATAGCAGAGTTAATCTCCTCCTATATTAGACAAGTAAATAGGACTGATAAATCACTCCCCTAAATGTGCCTCTCCACTGCCTATGAAGGAGACCTAGCTCTAATTTGTAGATGTCTAAAGCTGGGGAAGATAAATCCCACCCCAGCTGTGTTACGACAACATGCAATATCAATCACTGCTAAAAAGGCAAATCTAGATGGACAATAGAAAGATACCCACTGGGCACTGTCCCCTCTAGATGGCTGCTGAGGTGCAGCTACTTATCAGTGTCACCTCCATCTTCAGAGTTATATAACACCTGCTGAGACTGGTGCATAGCAAAGTGTTTCTATGGCACTGAGATAGTCTGGTGCCAGTCCTCACCATTCTCCCCTGTTTTCTCATTTACCTCAGGTCCAGGGAAATTCAAATCCTTGCTTTTGGTCCAACACTGTCATGCATTCTGGGGGAGCCCCTCTCAGCAACCCCATTGGTCAGGTCCCTTCAAGCCTTCACTTCTCCCCAGAGCACGCGGATCTGCAGGCCTCAGCACACAGCTCCAGGTAGGCACATGCAGCATTCAGCAGGGCTGTAAAGCAGGGGTGGATGACAGCAAATGGTCCTTAACTGGCTGCAGGTCAGTATTTAAACCACCATGAAATACCTAGTCAGCCTGGCCCCGGGACAGTGGAGGGCACTCAGGCAAGCAGGCTGGGTGATCTCAGAGTGCAGAGCACCTGGCTAGCCATGAAGACAGTGCCCTGTCCTCAGAAATTATGCATTTAGCATAAAATGCTATGAATTCTTTTCACACCCCAACTGCAGGAAAGAGGTAGATATTTTCTCTGCATTAAGACCTTTGTCACGTGACTGCAGAAGATTTCAGTGCTTGGAAGCTAAGCTTAGCACACAGTGTTCCCCCTCTCTTGCTGATGAGCCCTACAGCGAGCAGGCTTTGGGAATGCACAGCTTCCATTGCTCAGACCCCAGCGCCAGCAACCAGATTAGCTGTGCAGTGAAGTTTATTTTTAGTTCTCATAAGGAGAAAGATATAAAAGCACAGAGTGCCCAGGGGCATTCAACTCAAGGGATTTATCTTGTTCCAACAGCTCCCCACGAACACTGGATCTATGTTGTGTCTATAACATGCCAGTGCTCACAGGACACAACAGCTAGTTTGTACTAGTAAATGAAATGCGTGGGACTGCTCTCTGGCACTGAGGCCAAATAATATTTCCATAATGTTAAATTCTCTTACCTTTCATACCAGGGTTGTTTTGTATCAACTGCCTATGAGGGACTGTCCGTGGCCTGCACTTTTCCCAGACCTGTTTGTCAGACGGCCGTGGCCAGGCTCAAGCCACACCAGGACCACTTCTAACAGCTTAATGGCAGAGATGTTTGTGTCCCAGTGCGCAGCTTCATGCCCCAGCTCTCCTGAACTTACCATCCCAGATGTAGCCATCATGTACCACATTTTGGAGGGAGGAAAGGCAGACTCATTTAGCAGACTGAAGGTGAGAAACAGAGAATTTTGCTGTATACTGCGTGGCATTATCAGCTGTAGGTACTGTTTAGGTTTGCATTCAAGATCGTCAGTAAACAGGGTTAGTTCAGGTTCTGCAAAAGCTCAGTTTCTGCTAATTATTTGTCCTGATTACCTGTATTTGCAATTCTACTAAAGCAAGCCACTAATATTCTTTCTAAAGTGTCTGAGCTTATCTTCCTGTGATGCAGCCAAGAAAACATACGAATGACCCAGAAGGCAAATGGTAAATAGGTCTGTTATACAGCCAGGTACCCTGACTCTGCATTCCCTCCAAGAAGTGGACTGTCATCATTGTTTGCCGAATGTGTGCCCTCATTTCAGTCAGTGCTTTCACCAAACTGCCTTTAGCATGGGCCTTTTATAGAAAGAGCAAAATCCAGGCTTAGCAGGGGAGCAAGGACTGGTACCTGACTGAATTCCTTTCACATCCTAACTGTGTCACCATATTAACATGCAGACTGCAAATATACATAACAGGGTATAATTTCAGAGAGGTACAGGGGATGTATACAGGTCTGTTTGGCAAAGCTATGTGTGACAAGATTTTTGCTGATCCAGCTCTTACACCTAGTAATTAAACTGCCGTCATTTGTCTTGTGTGTCCACATTTAGGCAATACTATTCATGAAAGCATATATAGTTTTCTGTTGTTTTGATCAGTGCGGGAAGTTTTTAGCTATAAATGCTGAGGCATATGCTTAGTCAGACCTCCTGTATGACTGCACCCTAAAGCAGTTAATTACAGATCTTTACCTAACTGTGTTCTGGCAGCGTTCTTTAATGTGTGACAGATTCTCCATGGATTGACCGATAGCTCAAAGAACTGTCAGAAAGCAGCCAATTTGCCGTGAAAAATGACATCTCTACCTTCCTTGTCAGAGCATTGCAATACTACCGCAGGTCTCTGACTTGTCAGTTTGCTTCCTATAGTAAATATTCTGCATTTCACTGGGAGGAAAGATCATTTGTTATGAGCTGGCACTTCAGCTGATGAAGCAGATGTAACCTGTCAATGAAAATGAAGCTGGAATGGCTGCTCAGTGACTGAGGGCTGGTAATAAGGTACTGTGAGCCCTATGCTCCCTCCCAAACCTTTCAACAGGCCAGCAAATGCTCCTAGAGACTGGCTTTCTAAAATGAGGCCTTGAAAAGCCCTTACTGCAAAGTTTTTCCACGAGGGCCATTCAAATTTGCAGCTGAAACGATGGCATGATATTACTAATGTTAAAGGATAGCTGTGGTGAAGCCAAGATGATGTCTCTTTTGACATCAAATTCCAAGACACTTTAGCCAACGTCAGTCCCTGGTTTGGTCTCCAGTTAACAGAAGGTGGTGGAATGATACAAAAGGGTTTATGGGGGGTGTGTGTGTGTGTGTGTATGTGTGAGCCTTGTGCAACTACATAAAAACATGCGCTGGGGTTGTAACAGAATCTGACCAAAAAAAAAAAAAGAACTCTAGGCAAAAGACCCAGAGATGAGCTCTGCAGTTGCTGTGGCAGTTTTTATATAGATAGCTTAAATTCTGTACTCCCAGAGCCAAGAAAATGCATGCAAGGTTATTCCAGTGTGTCCTGCTCAGCACAGTTTTCTATCATTAACTTACGGCACTGATTTTTCTCTGATATTGCAGATCTGAGGATTTAGACAGTAGTACAGGAAAGAAGAGGTGAAAATACTCCTATCTAAACAAGGGTGGAATCAATAATTCTAACTCTCAAGACAGACACAAACATATGCTAATACAAATGACCTAGAAAACAGTATAAATTTTCACTTTAAATAACTCTGTGTTTGTATATGGTACAATAACACTCTCCTTTGGGATTGATTCATTCCTGGATGTAGGAAAATGTGATTTTTACAGAAGCAGTGTAATCTCTGACTTGATCTTTTTTTAATCAGTAAACTGAGCAAGCTAGAAGTCTTCATTCTGTCAGGAACATGGGGTCATGCAGGGCATGAACTTGGTTAACATGGTTTATTTTTTTACCTGACTTGTTCCAGAATATCCTTGCTAGGATGTGATAACCTGATGGCTTTTGGCCAGTGTTCTCTCCTGTTCTTAGCCCTCAGGCTAACAAAAACTAAGAAGGGTATTTCCAAGATCAGAAATACTGAGCCTTTTCTTTTTTCTCCTTGAAAGAAGAACAGAACTAGGAACTCGAACAATAGTGGTAAAAAGTTGCTAGCAAAGGATTCCATCTCTGGCCAACCTCTAAAGCAAAACAGACACAGAAGCGCTAGCTGCACAAGCAAGAGAGTTTGCAAACGCTCAACTTCCCAGAAAATTCTGATACGAGAGAGGTGAAAACAGTGTTACTTTTACTTCTGTCAAGCACTGAATAGGCTTCTTCCAAAAGCTCTCAATCAGATTTGGAAGATCAAGAATATATTCCAATGGTTTAAAAAGACTTGGCATCAGAATTATGGACCTCTTAAAGGCTTTGAAACCATATGGTCTGAAAGTTAAGCATAAATTTAAGTGTTTTGCCTTACCTGGTGACTAACAAAAAATTTCTCATCTAATTTCATGATGTAACTGATAGAATGAGGGATGCCTGCATTTATTCTGACATAAGAGCATAGCAAAACTACCAGGGTTTAAGGAAAAAAAAAAAAAGGCATCATCTTGGATGGCAGGATATTTTCATTGACAAAAGATTTACTTGCCATGGTTAACTTTACTCCACCCCAACCAAGATACCTCCATTACCAATACCACGAGTAGGAACCCAGCCAGGCACCCTTCAAAGAGCAGTTCAGCCCTAAGACAGCCTGAGCACCCTCTGCTGTTGCTCTCCACCGAGATCAGAGCTGTGGTCCTGTCTGAAGTTAGGTAGGATCTGTTTGGACTGCTGCTGACCAGGTCACATCTCCCCTTCAGAAGTATCCATTTCCAACCTTAGTACAACACGTAGAAAATTGGGTATTTTAGATGACTCCACAAGCTGAACGTTTCTTCAAAAAAATGAGACAGCTTAATTGGAGATAATGGTCACCTATACCCCTGTAGGAAAGAGTTTCTCTCCCTGTCAGAAAAACTCAGAAACTAAACTATGTAAAAATGCAAGTGCTTCATCTGACTGTAGTCACAACTGGGCAAACTGTCTGTGTTTGTTAATTGGTGTAATAGAGTTCATCAGGTCTGTGCTCCTCTAAAGGACAACTGAACTGAAGCATCTGGGTCAGGTACGTGCTCCTAATCATTGCCGAGAAGAATCTCTGTATCTCCAGTAAGTATAGAGGGAGGCTGAGGAAGCCAACCTGCCTAAGAAAGGAGGCCAATATACAGTTTTCTGCAGCAAGATCCTGAACTGCTGAAAAAGTTAAATTAAACACCAGTGAAATATTTGAATTGTATTTAACCACAAGTAAAATCCTCTGGGACATCTGCTCAAAAGAAATTGAGTTTGTACCACCCCAGCACCAATGAAACTCAGGGCAACCAAAGTGAAGAAGCTCATATTGCAAATTATTTCACTGGAGAAATAACAAGCAGAGAAGTAAAAAGATTATTTATAATAATATCATTAAAATCAAAGGGTTGTTGACAGTATTAGCTTCTCAGGAATTAATGAACTAGAAGCTACTGTGAGAATAACTGCATATAAACTACAATAATATTGATGTTATGCCAGAAGCTGTGATGTCTACCAAGAATTAATTTACGAAATCAAAACTAGAAAAAAGTCAGCTCTATTTATGACCTCTAAAAAATGCAAGTAAATAGAGGATGCAAAATCTCATGAGAAAGCCCACTTGTAAAACTACATATACAACCTTGCCTCTAAGAGATCCTATTTTAAAATTACAAATCTGTGTTTGAAGCATTTCCCTTCTCAGGGTTATTTCTGGAAGCTGGTGGTAAGGTTTCTGATTTCCACATTAGTGGCCTCCTAGCTGTTTCTTTTACATCAGGCTGGTGTTCTCTGCCTATTGCCAGCAATAAATATATTAAAAAAAAAATTACCTACTTCCGTTTATCCCATGAGCGGGTTCTCCATGAATATAATAGCAAAGGAGAAAGGACGGAGGAGGCGAATAAGGGTTTTAGGAAATATCAAGTACTTAGCAAGGGATGAGAGTGGAAAAGTAAAACACTAAATACAGAAGAAAAAAAAAAAAAAGACGTGCCTAGTAAATCTATCACCTGAGCGCGTTGCTTGCCCTCCCTGAACCTCCAAACCTGTTGTGATGATGGCTGTAAGAGTTGCTCCGCGCAGGTGCTGCCTCCTGCGCTCCTGTCCGGGTCCCGACGGCGTCGCCAGCCCTCCCGTCCCGTCCCGTCCCGTCCCGTCCCGTCCCGTCCCGTCCCGTCCCTGCCCCGGGCTCCCCCCGCCCGGCCCGGCCCCGTCTCGGCCCAGCCCGGGGCTGTCAGTCGCTGCCCCGCGACGCCGCCGCGGTGCCGGCTCCAGCCCCGGCCTGATCCCCATCCCGGCCCCGGCGCGGGACCCCCCGGCCCCGGCCCCGGCCCCGGCCCCGGCCCCGGCCCCGCGGCGGTGCCCGCTGCCCCCCGGGCTGGGGCTGCCCCGGCTGCCCCGGCTGCCCCGGGCCCTGCTCCCTCGGGCGGGGGGACCGATCTGGCGGCCAGGACCGGCCTGGCCCGGCCCGGCCCGGCCCCGCCGGCAGCCCCGGGGAAGGCCTTCACTGCCGCCTGGCTTCAGCAGAGACAGCTCCTGTATCAGTGCCAGAAAATACTGGAAGATGTTGAAGAAACTAATGTGGAGGAGCAGCTGGGTTTAGCAGTTTTACTGTAGATGGCCTTAAAAATCCAGGCGTTTCCAATATCCAGCAAAGCATATATTAAAAAATGGCATTATCGTGCATTACGTATCACAGTGACGCAGAGTGGTGGATTGAGAATTGCTCCATGAAAATATGAAATCTACATGATTGACTGGTTATTGAGCCTTTCTTTTTTTTTCTTTTTTGGTATGATGTTATGCGCTTAACTGAACAGGAGGCTTTGAAGAAACAAGTTAGCCACCTCCCAGCACACGCTGCAGACCTGTTCAGAAAATGTGCTAGCTCTGTTTCCTTTGAAGATTTCACCTCTTTTCTTGAGCCAACACGTGCTGGAAAGGATCAAAGGAGAAAACGTAGCGCGCCCCTTCCCCGGTACAGAAAGGCCTTTCTCTGTGCTGTGGGCCCTGGCGGATGGGGAAGGACCCAGGGTCTGCTGGGGCCGGCAGACGAGGGGGCACAGGGGGCCCCAGCCCTGCGCTGGGGAGGGGAGGGAGAGCCCCGGGCAGGATCGTGCAGCTGGTCCAGTCACCACAGGCAAGGAAGAAAGACCTTGGACGTCTGCTTGTTTAAGTGAGGGAGGTGAGAGCACCACCAGGGAGCAGTAGGAAGTGCTCCTGCAAGTTTCCATTCCTTTCTTTATCAAAACTGGTGAGGAATGATAGGAACTGAAGCCTGCAGAGCAGCAAAAGGTCGGTGAAGAGCAAGTCTTGGCCTAGAATAAGTGGACAGAGTACGACACTGTGCCCAAGCCTCATGGATCTATTTGTGAGCTGCAGAGGTAGAATAGGACATGGAGCAGAGGATTTTAAATGAGAAATCCAAATTATTCATAGGTATTACATACAGTTTGTAAGCATTAAGAGACATAAATGAACAAAAATGGTTAGCATTAGTACCAACAGCTACCAGAGGATTCACCTCGCTGAAGCTGCTTCTAGATTTGGATCTGATTTCTCTTCCACAAAGTTTGGCCAAGTTGGGTAGACTTGCAGCCTTTCAGCTGGCCTGTCTTAAACAACAGCATGGTTAGCCATGTATGTAGTGCCCATGGGAGCAGCAGTTGTAATTAAGGGAGGTTTACAAGAAATTTCAGTTGACTAACAATTGGACTGTGACTGGCACTCTGACCCTCTCGCCTTTTATCTACTTTCTTGTCTCTGATTCTTCTCCTAAGCTCTTATGAGGCATAAAAGCAGGACCTGGGAGTATTATTTAAATATGAGACGAGTGAAGCAGTCTAAGCTTCACAGAGCATCAAAAAGATCATAACTTTCTGCAGAGAAGCACGCCTAGGTGCAGGGGCACCCAGGGGCTCCCAGGTTTGTTGCGGAGCTCTGATGAACCTTTCGTTTCTAAGAGCTGCTCACATGTGCCCTCTCTAGCATTTCCAAACTCCGTCACTTGTGTCAGGTTTCAGATCTGGAGCCTCTGCTGGCTTGTTTGTACCCATGTACTCTAAGATAATGTTTTTAAAAACTGTGTTTTGTGGGAGCAGCTATGAATAGATTTATACAAACAATAATATATGTGGTCTCAGTTACGGTCTTGTTCCTGCTTCTGCGTCTGTAACGGAAAAGGGGATTCTGGTATCATCACAGGTGCGAGACAGTTTCCTGCTCAGTTCGAGTCACTGTGGTGTGCTGGGCTTCCAGCACAGTTCAGCAAGTCTTTACTCAGCTCTTTATTCAAATACAAATTTATGATGTTATCTTCTTTATGAAGATGTGCTTACTGAAATGCTTTTTCATCTTGGAAACACATTCCTTAGTGCCCAGATGGAGTTTTTCAGACTTCTTTTCACTAAGCTTTCACTCCCTGAGTCATTCATTCCTTTCCAGAGTTTCCATCATTCAATCTCAAGCTCACCAGTTCAGAGTCTTCAGTGTAATATGGTGCAGAGCCTGTCTTTTCCTCTTTGTCTTTCATAATATTTCTCTGCACGTACTGTATGGTGACCACTTTTTCACTCAAGATGAGGTTGCACATTTGTGCCATTTTTATCATGTTCTAAATAAGCCCACTGTTCTTTTGCCAGCTTGGTGATTTTGGTGGGGTTGCCTCACTGATGTTTCAGTGTTGAAATGTTGATGTTTCAGTTGTTGAGTGTTTCAAGAAGTAAGAAACTATTTCCAGTGGACTCTGAGCATCTTCTTTCGGTCACATACTTAGAAATAATTGATCTTTCTGAATCTTTGGGAATTTTGAAGATATTTCTATAACTGTCCTGCAGCAAACTGGCAAATGTATATATCTTTGCGCCAGAGCAGTTTGTGCTGCTTCTATAGGTTTTATTAACTATAAGGTGACTTCTTTTGTAGTCCAGAGGTGAGGGCATTGTCCTGCAAATAATAGAGACCCTCAAGTTTTGAATAGCGTCTGTCTAACGTGCTGAAAGAGCTGTGTAAAGGAGTTAGTAACAATACCAAGTGTGGAATTACTCTGCTTCTCTGTGATAAAACTGCAAGCAAAATTTAGATAATGCAAATGTACACTTGATTAAGGGCACATGGGAAACCATTATGTGGACTTGTGAAGGTACCCATTAAAGTATCCATTTGTTTTTTGATTTCCTTTGGCTCATAACAGGAAGCCCCCATTAATTTTCTTTATAAATAAAGTGTATGCTCAACAAGAAATTAAAGGCAATTTGCATTTTGAAATTATGAGAAGAAGTAATATATGTAGAATTAAGATGTTTGAAAAAAAACCCTTCAATTAGAGATGCTAATATTTCTGTCCATTAAGCCTCAAAAATTAATTTTATGGAATGGATGTTTTAAAATTACCCCTCATTAGCAGCTGATGACTGCCAGATGTTAATAAACTCTTCATAAATGCTGATCATTAGCTATAATAATGAGTTAGCTCACAAAGGGTTTCATATTTATGTGACTGTAAACCACAGCATGGAGAGCAATGTCTATACACTCTTTTTTGAAAGATAAAGAATGATATAAAAAATAGTTGCTCTCTACCAGTAAATCAGAGGAAAAAAACCTTTCATGTCAGTCCAGAAGAGTCTAAGAGCCACAACAGGAGCCATTTCAACTGCATTTCGAGGTCATTGTTGCACCTACAGGTAAATTAATTTCTTAGCTAAGCCTATATCCACTATTCAATCAATGCCTGTATGCTAGATTAACTGACAAAAGAACGAGCAACCTTTGTAATGATTTGGCTGAAGAGGAAGGAAGTTAAATAAAGCACATTTTTATATTTTTTTCATTATATTATCCATTAAAAATTCTCCAAAATGGCAACACAAAACTTGATTCTGCCTGAAGGCATTTATAACAGGTGTTGATTATAATAATTGATAAAACTGTAGTCTCAAGCTGGGAACATGGTTTCTGGAGGATGCCTACAGCAGAGATATAGAAGAATTGCTTCCCCCCCTAAAATATTTATTTTCTAAATGTTGTGATGTTTTTGTGTGTCTTCTGTCTTCTTTTGTTCATTACAGTGATATCATCATAATCTGTACACTCAAAGCCACTTACTGGGTAACTTTAAAAGCCACAAAGGAGTTCTTAAGTTTTCATTTAGTTTGCAGTGCTCCACTCCTCAATAATATGGGAGGGTAGAGAGACCCTGAACTGACTTCCTTTCCAGTAATGTCCACGAGGGAAGTTCATTGGTCAAATCCTGGTCTATCTAAAATTGCATCAAACTCAGTACACCAGGCTTTCATTCCAGGTCAGTTAAATCTAGCTAAGAGCCAAGAAAGTTTTGATCCCAGTCGATATTTCGCTGAGCCTGCCATGCAGGGCTGGGGGAAGCCTTTGCCCTCCCAGGCAGAGCTGAGATCTGCTGTGTAATTCTTCTGTGCCTCCCTGGCTACAATTTGCTAGGTAGGGAGAGGCTATGACTGCAAAACAGCGAACAAGGCAAGACCAAAGTGTCGACTTGCTATTGCTACTAGGAGAGGACAGGGTTGGTTTGGCACCTCTTTGTACAGGTAGGGACGGGCACAGCCTTCCTCGGAAAGGTCCATATCCCCCACCTGGGAACTCTTCCTCGTGGACAACAGCAGCAAACAGGCTTCCTCTGTGTGCAGTTGTGTTGGCAAACTACAAAAGAGCAGAAAAGAGAGATCTGTACCTTCAGCAAGAAAATAAGCAAGCACTGGAGCCTGCTTGCTCCTCATTCAGGCCATGCTGCTCCCCATAGACACATGCACTGGAGACAGCTCTGCACAGCTGTAAATCCATGAGGGCACTGACCTCAATGAGCAACTTTCACCAGCTCAAAAACTCCTGCTCTTTGCAGTTCAGAGCCTTTGAGATGTACTCAGAGATCTTCACTTTTCTCATGTGTGATTCATGAGATTTACAGCTACGCTTATTGTTATGGTAAGCATTAAAGCATGTTTGGAAAAATCTTATCTTCTATACCACTTTGGTTGTTTTGCAATATCTTAAATCAGCTAA
Organism: Apteryx rowi; assembly: GCF_003343035.1. NCBI lineage: Eukaryota > Metazoa > Chordata > Aves > Apterygiformes > Apterygidae > Apteryx > Apteryx rowi. Next base: position 579,840 of record NW_020448285.1, read on the forward strand.
CAGAATAAGTGAGTTCTGAATTGGAAGAATTTCTTAAACCACTAAATTCATTTTGACACTGTATTTTCTGTTTACTTCTATTCTGTTTCATAAAATCTTTTTCCTTATTCCTTCTTTGGATGAAGTACAGCTGGCTGAGCTTAGCACATATGCTAAAGACCTGAACAACTGGACTGACTTGTTTAAATCCAGTCCTCAAAGTCTAAAACTCCCAATGCTTTAAAAACACCCCTCTTCCTGATAAGAAATATGGGAAAGCAGCAAAATGTGGTGGTAGTTTTCTATGACTACACCCTTTACCCAGCCCCTTGGGATTTGTTCAGTGCCAGTGAGGTCCTCGGGTCCCTCTGGACAGATGGGCAGGGGCCTCTGAGCTGCTGTTCCAGGCAAGTGAGTGCCAAGCTGCTCCGCACACTGTTCTCATCCCATAACTGGGGATGAAGGGGAGAATAAATGATTCTTCCTTTCACTTAGTTGGTAGACATTCCCCAAGTCTGTCACAAGTGCAAGGTTTTGGGGTTTTTTTTTTCCTTTAATTGCTCTGAGCAGTTTCAGATCACAGCTGTAGCTCACTGGGTGACTCAACAGGGCACTGACTTGGCCGTTGTTGTCATAAGGGTATCAGTAGTAATGAACATCATCTTTTCACCTCAGAAAGTCAACAGAACAAAGAGAAATGCGAAGAGGAGGCAACTGATGCATTTTTATTGCCTTTTCACAGTGAAAAAGTAGTGAGTGGAGGAATGCGGTAGTCAGGCACTGCTAGGCTACCATAAGCCCCCTCCCATGAGGCTCAGTGGATGCGTTGCTCTAGGCAGGCTAAGAAAAGTCATACCCTCTCTGCATGGTCCTTTGCCTTCCCACTGTTCTCTCTCTAAGTGTTCCCTCATACTGTAATTCCCTGCTACTTAATTGAATGTGCAAGATTGAATTAGTGGTCCAGAAAAGTGATGGATTGGAAAAAGCTTCCCAACTGAGAAGGGAGCTGCCAGAAGTCAAAGTCATTGGGAAAAGGCAGTGCTTTCATTGGCCAAAAATGATTGCTTTCCCTAGTTAGGCAGGCACCTCCTCTGCGCCTTATCTAAAACCCAGCTTTCCCAGTCATGACAAACAGCTAATTTGAAATACCTGGTGTGGCGACCCAGGAGTTAGAACTTGAACAGCAGCTCATTAGCTTGTGGGATGACGTCAGCAACCTCTCTTTTTATGCCTGCTGACAGAAATTAGACACCTACTGACGTCAGTAACAGCTGAGCAATGTTTTTTTTGAAGATATCAGTGGCGCCTAACTGGTGGAATCAGGCACCTATGTACCTTTGAGGTACTCAGCCAAGGAGATTAAGTCACTTGCCCACGGTCACACAGGAAATCTATGGCAGATCCAAGAACTGCAACCAACTTTCAAATGACTTAACCACAAGATTATCCTTCTTCCATGTATTAAATTATTAATCTGATGCTTGTCAAGATGCCTGGGGCACAGGATGGGTACCTATTAATTGGAGCCAGACACATAAGCATGCATATTGATTTATGTATTCATATATTTAAAACTGGATGAAAGAACTATCTGGTATCTCATTTTCGATCTTACTTTAGTCACTCTCCTCCTGGTTTACACAGAGTTGAGGATGCGCTGAAAAAAGACCGGATTTCTCCCTTATATAGAACATTTGTTTATAGGTCTATACCTGCAGTAGGATTCATTAGAAGCTGGGAAGGTTGCTTTCACTGTGTATATCATCCTAGTCCATCTTTCAGATTTAGACGTTGTCACACATTCCTGGCCAGGGCTTGTTTCTCCATTAAGCCAATGTGGCAATAGTGTATTTTCACTAGTCTGGTTTAGTTCAACTGCTTGTAATACCTGTGGTTCTTTCATTATTTTTTGTTCCCTTCAGAAATGAAAAAAGAAAATATCCAGAGAAGATGAAAGATATTGACACTGTCAAGGTGATACTGAACTGGGACACCTACGTTAGGAAATGAGTGTTCCTAGACTCCTCTCAGAGTCAGTGGAAGAGGGTAGCTTCTTGGGGGGGTGGTGCGGGGATGACTCAGAAAGGAGTCTAATTTATATGCTCTGACTTGCCCTCTGGGGGAGACGCTCTGTCTGCACTGACTATCAAGGAAGTGCAGGGAGACAAGGCTGGCAAACAGAGGCTTTAGGCATTTAATGTTAGGTGCTTCGAATACATTCCTCACACCCTGCACACCTTGTACTTATGCTTGAAGTACAGTGATGAGGACCATGGAAATATTGGATATTTATTTGATGTTATACTCTGAGCTGATGTTGCTAGAAGAGGGATAAGCCAGCAAGGTTAAACTCATCTCTGATGATGCTAATGGGAATAACGATTTGTACAATCCAGTTCTGGTGTCAAGAGAGGAAGGACAGTCATGGCCTTTGCAGCATCTCTCCAGAGCCTTCCCAATCAATTCCCAGCTAGGGAACTGAACAAACCCAGCAACATGCTGGGCGGGGGAAGGGAGTGGAGAATTGCTGAATCAGAAAGTTCTAAGGAAAGCAAACACCAGGAATGGAGGGACCAGAGCTGAATTTACAGCTTAGACTAAAAAGATTATAAACCTTTGTCAGCAACACCTCAGTGCAGTACATACACCCCATCTAATTTGTAGCTGCATCTAAACACACGGAGAACATCCTACCAGCCACCAGGAGTTTTACATGGTGTCTAGGTAACATCCACCACTGATCTTATAATACCTGGGGCAATATATTTTGGTTATATTTTCATCAGATTTTAATAATCAGATAAGTAGGTTTTGTAAGTCAGTTTGGTAATTTATATTTTATATAACTTAACAGCCAGTTACTTATATGAGTATTTCTGATTATTCTTTTACAATAGCATGTGAGCACTTTACCATATGTAGTGTATTTCACTTTGCAACAATTCAGTGATGCAAGGAATTAGGATTATAACTCCTCATAGATGAGGTCCTAAAAGACTTAAACAGAACTGAATAAAAGAATGTGAATTATTGCTAGAAGGTATAGATTGTTTATTGTTATTCTCCCCTACACAGCAGGCCAAGCTATGAAAATATACCTTGTATATATATAGAATATATTACCTCTTCCCTCTGCAGTTTACCAACAAAATGGAACCAGTTTCTACTTCAACATTCAGATTATTTGAATAGCAGTATATGCTTTAGCATGCTTAACACAAGCTTATTGATATACTTAAGGACTGAGTATTGGGTAAACAGACATAGTGATGCATAACATCAAATAGTGACTGAGGAAAATACATTTAATCAACTTTCCCATTCAAATCCAGTAATAATCCAGTGTAATTTTACCTTTTATGTGCCTGTCACTTTTACTGAAATGTGTATTATATGTAGTCACAATCAAACAAAAACACTGTTAGTCCCAGTGGAGATCACTGGATGCTTGGCCCTTCTGAAATTTAGGCTATTTAAATAGCAGCCTAGCTTTTGGCTCCTATTACAGATGTATATTCACCTATTTGTGGGTGTTTGCAAGTGACCAAGCTGCATCTAGATACCCAGTCCTAACTTTGGGTATCTGTCCAGATACACTTGGGTCTGTTACTTTGGGTATTTAGCTCTCCAATGTGCCTTTAAAAAAATCTCTTTTTCCCCAGCAAGTTTTCCCTATTTCTCAAGCAGAGTAAGCCCTGCACCTAACTGGTACACACACAAGAGCTGATACTCAGTAGTGTGCACTTTGCAGTGCCTTGTGCTTTGAGGCAGCCTCTCTACAACCTTCACTTTTCAAGAGATTTTGAAGTGAACTCTTTGGAAAGGTGGGGAGGGAAAAGGTTTGGATTGGGAAACTTTCTTTGGAGGTGAGCAGCACAGTTGTAGGTGGGGAATGCGGAGGCTAGTTTAGGGAACGAGTTGTCCATGAGACAGGGTGGAGAGAAGTACTTGGCTGTGATCATGGTTTAGGGACCTAGTAGGAAGCCTGAGGGACAAGAAACAGCTGAGGTACTGGAGAAGTGGGAAATGGCCGTCAGAGAAAGGCAGAAGCAAAGTTGTCCTTTTTTGGAATAACTTGAACATTGTTCAGGACCTTGAATTTCCAAGTACACCTCTCAAAGTGGAAGGAGACCCATTTGAAAGGCCCCCATCTTCAACCAATTCTTTAATTGTTGTTACTAGGGCCCTTGAGGAGCCCATGGTTCAAGCCACGTGGGCTCAGCCTTGCCAAGTAATTCTAGCCAGGCCTATATACATGGGTGCAGACAGACTCAGCTTCCCATCTTCTCCCAGCTGGCCAGATACACACCAGCTTTGGGCTGAAAGCTCTCATCTCAGCTGTGTCTTGGTGCGAGCATGCTGCTGTGCTAATGCAGCTCTGCAGTGCTTGCCCAGGAGTTGGTTCATGTTAGGCCAACTTGGGCAGTAGAGCTCAGGTCCGCCCATCCTACTGGATAGATCTGCCTTTTATGTCCTGCTTCTGTAGTGGATAGTTTTGGAAAAGCCATTCAGGAGCTCAGTGACTACATGCTTATTTTTAAATACTCTCCTCACTTCCTGATCTATTTGTAAAGTCCTTTGGGTTTTGTGTGTGTGTGTGTGTGTGTGTGGTTGTTTTCTTTTCTTCCTCTTTCTCTTCTATTTCCCCTGTAAGCATCAACTCTCTCTGTTTATCTTTGCTTGGCTGCTGCCCAAAATGCTGTTGTCAAAACATCTGTAGAGAAAGTGGTGAGTTCTTGAAGGAATGTAAACAGCCAATAAATTGTTATGGGTTTCGCCCACAGAATCCATGCAGCTTTGATTGTTAGTACTTGTTTTATTTTATTTAATTTGTTGGAAATATTTTGGGTTTGTTCATTTTTGCAAGACAGCTGCTGTGAACCCTGCAGAACAAGTATGACAATGTGAGGGAATTTGGGGTTGCTTCAGGCAAAACTTCAGGGTTACTGAGGAAGTCCTGAAGGCAGCAAACAGGTCAAGGCAGGCTGACCTCTTCTCTTGGCTTCATTATAGGTACCTGCAGAGGTGTCACAGCAGACTCAGGCATGTAGATCAACTAGGAGACCTTGTGGCTTCTTCCACATGCGTTTCCATGAACTTGGTGCAATCTGCTACCAAGGGTTGTATTAATGATAGAATAGGTTGCATACCTGAGGGTGCCAGATAAGGAAAAAAAATCATTAAACCTTACCAGTGACGGCTGCTGCTGCCCCAAAAGGGTGATTGCAGGCTTCTAGTGAGGAGGGGAGCAGAAGTTAGGAAGGAAAGCCAAGGGCACTGTAGGGACTTTGGCCACAACCTTGGGCTTAATCCAAAGCATTTGTGCAGCTGCAGCTGCCAAGGGTTCATCCAGCTTCCAGTAATACACCAAGGCAAGCATATGATCCCCTTCTATGATATGTAAGCAGTAACTTTCCTTGCTCTTAAGTTACATTGTGGTTTTAGCAATTTATTTTTATTTTTTTAATATTTGAAGGTAGTTGCCTAAATATTCAGAATTGTTAGGCTCCTTTCTATCACCACAGGTTCTTCTAAGTTCATGCATTGCCTCATCTCCTAAATGTCCTATTAAATGTGTCATCTCTCTACCCACCATTCTTTTTCCTTTGTGTAAATAGTTTTGTTGCTGTAGTATTTCATTAAAGCTTATGCCAGTGTTGACCCTTAAATAAGATGCAGAGATACAAACCTGCCTGTCCCAGAGAGGAGTCTGACTGCGTTTGTTGTATAGGATGGCAAGGACATGTGGGAGGCTGTAAGGGCTGCATGCTTTAGCGGAGTGGCATGGTAGCCAAAAGGCTAAAGTACAGGGGCCAGAAGCATGACTGAACCTTCTCACTAGTCTTGTACCACAGGCTGTCCACTGTCAAATTATATGATCATCTGGGCTGGAGACACAGAGAAAGGCAGCTGAAGGCTAACCATGTCACTCACAGTGTGCCTTTGGCTTCAGAAAATGTCACATTAATCATATCGATCTGAAGGCTGGGCTGAACTTTGACTGTGATCCAATAATTGAGAGCGTGTTAACTGGGCCTGCACTGAGCCCTGCCACATATGGATCAGCTGTAGCAGGGAGCTTTAATGTGTTCCCTATAATATTTACTTGCTTGGCTAATTGAAATCTATTTTTGCATGAGAATCAAACAAGAAGCCTGTTCGTGGGAAATTACTCTTTTCTATCTTAATAATGTTGTTTATAGGGCTTGGATAATAGATGAATGTGGAAAGCAGGGCAGTGGTATGTCTTTTCTCAGAGACAAGTACGGTAGGATTGGGAATGTACGTGCGCAAGGAACACTTGATTAGAAAACTATGATAAGAATTTTGCTCTGCTTTAGCTACTCCCATACCCCTCTAGGAGAAGAACCAGTTTCTTAAATTTCTGTTGACAAGTTGGGGAAATTTAGATGTGTAAATGAGTGCTTTGGGTAATATGTTGAAATACAAAAGAGGTGGGGAAAAGACTCCACCAGAACATTTTCCAAGGTCAAATTTCTGCCATGTATTCCCTTTTCTTAACTAGATATGTGATGGGGGAACATGAAAGAAAAGGGGAGCCACATATGGGGGTTCCTGTTGCTGTACTGCTACAGGTCTTTGTTTTCCACTTGATGAGAAATAATGTTATGTCAGGAAGATGTTTGTTTCTAACCAGCTGTTGACATAAAACTTTATTATTATTTTACTTTTGCTGATGCCTAAGAGGAAGACAAAGATTGCAACACATAAAGCAGACACCTAAAATAGGCAGTGACTAAAGAAAGAGGTATCTGGGAGAAAAATATAGAACACCTAAGTAAGGCACATGTATTTCCTACTTAAGATTTCTGTTTTCTGACATTGATCCAGAAAGCTTTACATGCCAAAGAGGGATTGGGACAGAGTGACCCTATAGGCAGAGGGGTGCACCTGAATTCCTGCCACCCTTTGGCACTAGAATGCTGCTTCAGGGCTATATTCAAATCTCATGTCCACAGATCATGGAGACCTGAATGTTCCTTGCAGGGGTAATGCTCTGCTACAGGGGCAGAAGTGCCAAGGCTGACTCCACTCCAGTGGCACCGGCTTGCTCCTCAGGTAGCATCAGAGTTGTTGGCCTCTCCTAGGAGGAGAAGCTGGATAATTCCCATCTCCTAAGGGAACGCTCTAACCACCAGCCAGTGAAACGTTCCTAAGAGGAAACCCAGGGCGGAATACATGTCCTGGTCCTCCTGTCAAACCCCAGCCTCTCTGCAGACAGGAATGCAGAAGTCATGGGGCAGAAAAAGAACAAGTAAGATGGAGCCTGATGCTGTAACTAGGGCATGTGGCAGGGGCTGACCTGCCTTTCCTTGGCTGCCCTCCAGCTGAGGCTCTGTCAGTGGGACTCCTCTCAGAGGAATCTCCTTCCACCACCAAGGAGCGGGCTGGTGTCCTGCTGGCAATGGACACTTAGCTTCATAACTCCTTCAGGAGGGACTGAGCATGCTGTCCTTTTTGTCCGTAAGGAACAATTGTGCTATCCTCGGATGACCTCTGAACTATTTCTGATATTTGCTTGCAGATGAGCTATCCAACAGCTTTTACTGGGGAAGTAACATAGCTCATGTGGGTTTTGTGGGGCCACATGCCATCTTGCTCTTCTACAGCTGGTGTTGCAGCTTGGAGCTGGAGGCAGGAGGAGAGGCAGATAAGGAGATGTGGGGTCTGGGTGGCACCAGAAATGTTTTGCATTTTATCTTCTGCTGTAGGGCAGGCGTGGGGTCTAAGGGATGCGGCTGAGCAGGCAGAGGCTGCATCTCTGCGATGCTTCCTGAGCGACAAAATGTTGTTCCTTGTACACTTGAGCATGGTGCTGGCCTTCGGGGTGCTCTGTGCCTCGCTGGTGCTGTCACAGACTCTGCTGTGTCTAGGCAGATCTAGGCTGCCCAGCAAGCTTGTAATATCCAGACCATAATGGTTTGGAAGAGAAATGGATAATGGAAAAGGATCCAAGGAGGATAAAAGACTTGAAGAAAGGAGGGAAGAAAATGGAAGGAGTTAGTGGAAGGTAGGTCACCTTCCACTAAGGAAGGTAGATAGGTTAGTGGAAGGATGGTCAGGGTTTTCTCTTTGAAAAATGGAGTTTCTTGGAAACTGAACTGTTATGATGCACTGGACCAGCCCTAAGCCTGGAAAGGGTGAGCACCCAGGAAGCTAGCAGGGCCCACGGCGGGGCATGAGAGCATCGGGGACTTGGCCTGACAGCTCTTAGGAGGCACTGCGGCTGCCACTGTTGACACAATCTGAAAAGAATTCTTTCGTCCAACATCATTGGATATTTTTTGTCTCAAACTGACTAGTATGAACAACTAATCAGTGTAAGAGAGAGCTTATAAAACAGGTATAGTTAAATGTATCAGTGCATTGTATTTAGTGCTCTGCATTATTTACTAGTGAAAGATGACTGTCTGCATGGAAAGATGTCAGACACTGCACAGGACTTGTGAAGAGTTCTGCTTCCTCTAACAGTGTAACAAGTAAGTAGAACCCCCCCCCCCCAAAAAAAAAAAAAAAAAAAAGAAACGGTGAATGTGATACCAAGAGTTTAAACAGTAGCAGCAATTAATAGCTCCCCCTCCTGGGGTCTGACCCCATGTGGAAATGGAAAAACTCAGAAATAATTACTGGTTTATATAATCTGCACCTGGATGGGATATTCAGTTTCAGATTTGGATCTGATGTCTTTTAAACTTGGGGTTCGTTATTTTTCTACTTAAACACTTCAGTAATATTGCTACCAAAAATGATATCCAAACCTGTAAAGAGTAATGCATGTAAGTTTTATTTGTTTGGTTGTTTACTTCAGTAATATCATTGTCTTATTCTTGATTACTTGTCTCAGTAGGGTTGGGCCCACAAGTGTTACAGTAATGTAGTTTATTCAGGTAAATGGAATCCTTCAGACATATTTATGAGGAGCATCCATTTTGAAAGAATTTTAAGTTATTTTCGGCACTACGTTTATTTTCCAGTTGGCCATATGAAAAATGTGATATCCCATAATTTTTCTAAGCCATTCTTCATTTTCATTCTTGTGGTTTCTAGTTCTCTGTATAATATGACACTTGTTACTATGATTTATGGCTTTAGGTGAACAATATGCTATATGTGGTGTTAATTGCACTGGATAGAATCCAGAGGCATTAAAATGCTTCTCTTTCCTCCTCTGCTAATGAGCTTTGATTTCTGAACTGTCAGGAGGGATTATTTATTAGAGCATCATGTTTGTGATTCTACACAGTAGCTAAGTATCAACACTGTCACTCTAAAACCCTTTATTCCCTCCTCCCCCAGCGCAGTTTTGACACAACAGAAAAATTGATGTGTGCTGAAACTTGGCTTAGGCACTGCCTGTTTTGGGCAACAAGGGTATAATGGGAATAAATACAGGAGTTTAGGGACAGATATAAAAAGAGGACTTGGTCAACTTTGGGAAATGCACCTTACAATAATATTCCTGATGAGAGAATGAGATATTAAGTATTTTATTTGGAGTGGATGGATTCATTTTGTTCGTAGGTTTGAGCAGATGGTGAGAAAACTGGGGCTCCTAATATCTAATAATAGCCCTAAAACAGTTTCCTTTGGTTTTGTGGCAGTCATTTAATCTCCCTCCTTAGGTTTCCCATTACCCAAATACAGATAAATACTTCTTATTTGTCTGAGATAAAGATAGGTTAATTGGTTGCTGTACAATGTGAAGCACTGTCTTTCATGAAAAGTCTGGATTTTGTTTTTAGTTATTTATAAAAATAAATAGTTTTGACTTTTTCTGGTCAATCTGGTCATTCCCTCACAAAAGTCTATCTAATATTTGATAGTACAATATTTCTATAAAATAACAAAACAAGTGAATATACTCTCTGAAAAGAAACTAAAGGCTTACATTAATATGTTAACGTAGTAATATTCAAAAAGAAAATGATAAGCAGACAGGACACGTAGGGAAGAATATGTAACATAACTTCAGTTGCGATGTGTTTCTTATGATATGCATTTGATATGATCAAACGAAATATGTTCTGCTGCACGTTTAACTGGAAAAACAGGAATGGGAAAAAATGAATAATCAAGGCAGCTGCATCAGTGTTACATCTGGGTTCTCACATTATAGTTGGTATAAAACTTCTGTAAATTTTTTAAAATTTATCTGGTTAATCTGGTATATCTTTCCCATTTTTGGAAATCCTTAATGTTCACATTTCCTACATGTTTTCTTTTTTTAACTATGTAGTTATAATGTTGTATTGCTATAACTTTTTATTCAATTGCCATATTTGTTTTGAAATAGAAGCCAACCTGTCTGCACTTAATAATGTGAACAATTAAATATTCTCAGTAAGATTCTCACTCTACCAGCTAAGCGTCCTCAGAAGATTTTTTTTTAATTGCCTTATATGTTGCTTTTAATTACATTCCTTTCCCAAGCAATTATATCCTCATATAGGCCCCATTCCTGCAAGCTATTCTGGCACAGAAGCAGAGAGTTAGAGGCAGAAAAGTGCTGGGAAGGACTGCCAAGGGAAAAAAGCCATAGCCCTTCAGTCAGAATAGAGGGATGCCAGGAAAGCTGTGCATCTTGCAAAGGGTTCTCTTTGGTGAAGAAGCCAATTAAAAAGCCAAATAATTTTGGAGGCAGTGGGAAATAGTAGGCTGTAGTTATCTACATGGATGGAGACTACTGGGAGTTGGCAGGAGGATCTTCTGGAGCACCAGAATGAGGTATGAAATGCAGAAAGCCTTCCTTCGGGGGGAATGAAGTATAGGGTGCCTGGGGCTGAGCCACCTGGATTCCTTTTAACGCCGCAGGGTTAGTGCTTGCCTGTTGCTTGAGGCGAGAGGTGCAAAGGCAGCAGGGCATCCCCAGGGGAGCCTCTGCAAGGAGAAGAGCTGGGATCCAGGGAAGAGCCAGGCACATCTCAGCTGAAAGACCCTGACCTGGAGAGGAAGAGAAGCTGGTAGGGAAAAGTTGACTCCTGGTCACCCTGAAAGGGGTGGAGGATTATTTTAGCGCACAAGAGAACTGCTGAAGAAACACAGCTCCCATCACAGAAGTAAAATGCCTGTTACATTTAAATTAGGAAAGGGAATTTGCACCAGGTTTCAGCAACTGAAAGAGTTAATTTTGTGCAGAGCCCAAGGTCTATTCCATGCTAGGACTAAGATGGTTAGGAAACTTTGAAGCCTTGGTTCAGCAGAAAGCAGACAGAGTTAGGGAGTCCTGGCCTCAAGCACTGTATTTTAAAATGCCAGTCAGCTGCAGTCGTTTAATGTGCAACAGCGTGTTTCAGGTTACAAGTGTTTGGCGAGAGCCACAGCTGCGACTATAGCTGACATCCACAAATACTGATTGACTACCATCTGACAGAGATGCTGGACTTGTGTTATCCTGCTGACTGAAGCCAAGGAACCCAGCACACAGAGCTTTCAAACTGTAGATTTGAGAGCTAGGTGGGACTATTCCAATTTACTGATCACTTACATGTGTAAGCCATATGGTTCCAGTATGCCTTGCCTGCATTAGTCTTAATTTCTCCAGTTTAGACTGTAGATTGCCAGTGGTCAGTATAAACTCCTTCAGTAGAAACACTGTGCATCTTATTTCGTGTCTGACAGCATCTTAATTTTAGCTACTGCATCTTCTTATATCTCTGCCTACTGAAATGAGAATGCTTCTATTGTCTTGTCTTTATTTGGTGCATAGGCAATATTGCAGGTCCAAGCATGATGACATTTATTTAAAAATACTTATTTTGATGTCCCTGAGTGTACAGGGTTCATGCTTTTAGATTTTTTCCCCTAACAATCAGAACTAGACAGCAATATTTGGGGGAGGATTACTTTATTTTTAATGAAAGTTGCATTTCTGACATGATCATATAATAGGGGGAGTCTAGATTTTAAGAAAATAAATCATGGAATAAAATCATAAATATGACTTAAATGGCAGTTGATTATGAAAACGATTATTGTTAAAAATTGTGTTTATTATTTGAAAAGTTTCTCACTCATTCCTGCCTTCCAGTTGGAGTAACTGAATGTACTTATTCGGTTAAACCTTGGCAACCTGAAGAGATGTTTTCACATTCAGCATAAATGCAGTGGTGGAAATCAGGATCAGCTTCATATTAGGAATGCATGATTAATTGCCTAGTAACAATGACCCTTAAACCCTTGACTTGGTTATTGATTTCTAAAATACAGTCACCCCTTGTATAATTGTAATCTACATTCTTGATGCCAAGGTTAATGACATTACATTTAGCTGTATTCAAGTGCATATTGTTCCAATGAACTCGGCTTATCATGTAATCCAGGTTGCTCCCAAGTGTCACCTCCTTGTTTAATAGCTAGCAGTCATAATGGATTTTCTTTGTAATATTCTTAAAGCAAAGCTATCTCACAAGCACTAATGAGGTTCGTCGAATATATAAATGAGAGTCAGTTAAAAACACAAGGAAGGAAATTATGCAAACTTTAATTCTATGTTTCTTAAATCCTTCCTTTGACTTTTAACAGATGAAAAATAGCATTCACCAGGTGAGATGGTGTTGCCTTTATGGAAATAATTCCTGGGCGACCTCTTCAGCGTAACTTGGCCACTTCTTAATAAAGCTTTTCAAGAAGCACTGCCAGTGTTGTGATCTCCACCTCAGGTCTAGTGTCTAGAAGGTGAAAAGAAACAGAAATGGTCTGTATCTTCTCCTTCTGCAGCCCCCTCCCAGGTGGTTCCCATTCATGTAACTTCATGGAAGAGGCAGATGTTTGGCAGCTTTTGACTTCTTCATGGACTCTGCATCTGCGAGAGAAGAGATTAAAAAAAAAATTTCAGAGCTGCTGTAAGATCTTAGAAATGGGGAAACAAATTCTACTTCTTTTAGTTGCTTTCCATAAGAAATGCAAACTGTAGCATGTGAATCCAGCTGTGTTTGTAAGGTCCTCTGTGAAATCCTGTTCTCAGAATTGGGGCAATTAAAATCAGTTCCATATTCAAAATCGAGGGAGAACTCAGGCCCTGTTTTGGGAGCGTTATGGGAGAACAAAGGCTCTTTTTCTAGTAAAGACTTTTTTTTTTTAATAAATTGAGGAGATGATAGTAGAAAGTTGTCCTTATGACTAAATATTTTACAAAAAAAATATAAAGTCTGTCTTTTCTGTAAGTGTTGCTGTAATATACACACAAGAATGTATTACTATTTCTTCCTTATAATGTACTAATACATCTTTAAACTAAATTGTTTGAGTGGGCATTGATGAAAAGCACAGGTAGACAAGAATGAATGTATCTATATTATTCTATAGATACAGATATATGTAACTATAAAGAGGTATGCTCTTTGTCTGGTTTCCCCGTTCATTTTTCCCTCAACCATTGCTACTAGATACATCTGTTGTACACAGCAGTGACAGGAGAAAGCAGCTGAGTCTTTGCATCCAGCAGCTCTGCACTGCTGCAGGTTCAAAAATGAAGCTAATAAAAGGGCAGTAATACTTCACCGAAGCAGCAAAAGCAAGAAACTTGCACCACAAAATGCACCATAAGTAAGATGGTGATAACTAATTCAGAGAGTAAGTTAAGTTTCTGTGTCAAATCATATACTTAGCCTATATTAATACTAAGGGAGCCAAGCAGGGAAAAGCAAGTCCACTTGCATTCACTTGTATATGAATTATTTTTGTGAGCTACTGAATACAGATGGCCTTTAGCCACATAAAAATTGGGATGGAAGATCTTAGGTTTGTAGCCTTTGACTGCATTGTGCAGTAGTTTAGATTTTTAATTTTCTTCATTTGACTGTAATTGCCAGACTGAAAAATTTTCCCCTTGTAAATAATTCAGGTTCTCTTCCTGTGACTGCAACACCAAGCCTGCTTTTCCACTTGCCAGCACTCATATGTTAAGCACAGTATGTAAAAGAGGGCCCAAATTAAAAGATTTATTAAAATTATTGGTATGGGAAGCTTGAAACACTGTGGTTACCATTTCTTTGTTGTAAATGGTCTTCCATGACTTCAGTATGAAGACACCTTTCTTCCAATACATGTCATCCACAATTTCATTAAAAGAGCATAAAATACATGAAGAATGCAAGCAACTTTGAGCAACTATCTAAAGTCAATGGGAGTGGAGCATTTACATAAATCTAGGAATTTTTGTTAGATCATTTGTGAGGCTCACTCTGCCCATATCCATGCTGAAAGGCCTTTGCACCAGGATACCCTAATTGCCTCCGCACAATGCAGAGCGCCCGTGGGAACACAGCTCTTTGACGCGACGTTACAGCACTCCCAGTGAGGCTCCGCTTGTGTTCAGCCTGGGCCTGCTGCCCCGCTGCCTTGCACACCCCCCACACAAGCAGCAGCACCTGATCCTCTCCCCCTGGTTACTCAGTACCAGTTAGAGGGGAAATCAGTGCCACTCCATTAAGCAGGCTTCAGAGAGCCCAGCCAGGGCACTGCCGTGGTGGGCGCTCTCGGCTTCCTGGCCCTGCAGCCAGCCCCTCTCCGGCACTCGCTGCTGTGTGGGGACTGCAAGGGGACAGCAGCTGCTGCGGAGGGGACCTGGCGAATACTATGGCTGCAACCTCTGAGTCTAAAATAAGAAACATTTGAAATTTCTCAGTAGAGGAGATTGAAGTCACATGAAGGAACTCTTTACCAGAACCTGTTGGAGGGTGAGGGGAGATGACTGGGTAGTTCAAGCTTCAGCTGTATGTCTTTTTACTACAAATAAGCTTTTCCCTTAATATGCAGGAAACTGTAACATATGGATTGATATCTGGTAATCTGTGAACAAGAGAAATCTCTCCCAAGTGCCACACTGCAGTAAAGAAAGGTAAAGCCACTCCAGTTCCAACTTCCAGTGGCTTCTCCTTGTGGAAGGAGCCAGTCCTATAGGCCATATATCTTCTCCTAAAGGGCAGAAGTGCTGCAGGGGTACAATGAAGGTTGTAGAAAGACAACCAAGGGATGGTGAGCAATGGGTAGCTGCGGTGGGGAAGTAGCAGCAGGAGGTCTTAAAGGGGTGGTGGCAGTGGCAGTAGTGCTGACGGGCTGCCTAGGAGGTGGTGAAGCAACAACAGAGCATTGCTTCGGTGCTGGCAAATGGCTGCGTTAAGCTGAAGCCACTGAGAACAAATGCACTGTGTGGGCCTCCTACCAAGAAATAGAGTTGTGATCACTTTAGCTGAGATGGGTAACAGACCTCACATATTTCATATCCTTTGAGAAAGAGCTCTTGATCCTCTAAACTTAGGCAGTGAGCTGTGAGGATATCTAACCAGGCATCTGCTAGCTACCTCATCAATCAGCTGAAAGAGGCAAACCAGCATTGTTGCCAACACACCTTGGAGTAGCAGTAGTTTTATATGATACTAGTTATTCAGATTTTCTAAGGTGATGACTTACTATTATTCTTCCACAACTTCCCCAAAGAAAAGAACTGTTTGTTTAAACCCTTCTTTCTAAATTCATTGTTTGCCAGCTGGGAAATAGTGCATGCTCTTGAGCCAACCTGATTTTAGTTTCCCACAACTGAGCAGAGTGAGGAACACTTCAGTGTTGAGAGTATCTAGAAAATGAGCCTGACACACCTGCTGCCTGGCATTGACTGGCATTTGCATATATTCAGCAACAAGCATAGAAAAGCTCTTATGTATATGAAAGTGCTTGTAAAAGTAGACTTCAGTCTTACATCTGACTCTGAATGGACATAAGGGTTTGCCCGTATATTGTAACAAATCTCTGACAAGACCTCCAATGCTGTTAATTGAACGTTTTTTTTCCAGGATATATTTTCAATGTTGCTTCTATCCACTTGTCCAACTTGAATACTCCTGAGAAAAGGGAGATGACAAGAATTAATGTCTGTTTGCATTAACCCTAACTTTACTGTCACTTAATTAACTATGATTAATGTCAGGAGGCAAAGCAGAAATGTCAAGCTGTTTTCAACAGCTCTATACTGATGAGTTCTGAAAAACAAGTATTAGCCTTGCAGTGTTGATTAAAATAAAATCCACCCAAAAGGTGCATTGTTTTGAAGGCATGGTTTATTCGTCAGCCTTTGAAAACATCCTGGTAAATTGCCAATAACTGTAACCCCTAGAAACCTCACTTAAGAAGGATGAACCAAAAATACAACCCCTCTCCTCCTCACATCAAAAACGAAGGAGAAATGTGCTCAGAATTACTCAATAATTGTGAGTCTGTGTAAGCTGTATTTGGGTAATATATTCTGAATGATCCCAGGGAAACAGAAGAGCCCAATTTTTTACTGGGACTATTCCTTTGAATATCACAAATTTAATTTACAGTTTTGATTCACTGCCAAAAATAAAACGACACATTGGTTAGGATTCCTGGTAGGTCTAGCAAAGTAGACTTGTGCGAAAAGCAATAAAGGTGGTAGGTCTGGCATTAACTAAGTTACTAGAATTACCTTAGCTCTCTAAGAGGTAACTATAACTATACCTAGCAAACCTTTTTTGTTGTTTTTTCTTGGTGTTTTCTTCCTTGTATAAATAATTTGTATTCTGTTTTGACATAAAAGATCAAGTGACTGAAGCACAGTTACAACACTGGGATGAATATATTCAGTGGCAGAAATATTTTTTAAATCATTGCAAGGAATTGTAGCTTTCCTGAGTTCTTCATTAGGAAATCTAGGTCCTGAGATGAGAGTGTGGGTTTCTGGTGGCTGTTTGTCAGGTGAGAATCTAATCCAAAGAGTTAGGGTAAAAGGGAGTGATTTGAAAATAGACAGAAAACTGATAGATGGTTTTCTCCAATGGATGTGACTGTATAATCTTTCTAAGGGCTCAAGTGAAAGCATGTATATCTTTTCTTCTTTTGCTAAAAGGGAATGTTCCTCTTTCCTGTTTTTCCTGTGATTTGGGAGCTGTGCCCCATGAGGGACCTCTTCCTCATATTTCCTCCTGTACTGAAGAGAAAAGATGAAGTAAGACTTTCTGAGCAGTGATATCTTGAAAGGAAGCAGCTCAAGGCTGTTTGGGTGCGATTTCCCCTACTCCCCTCCTCTTTCCTACAAGAAAGTTTGCCTTTCTATGTGCTCCTGTCCCCACTCTCTTCTGTGGCAGGGAGATGGCCTTACTTCGTAGCTCCTCACTAGCAAAGGAGGAATGGAAAATATGACATAAAATGGAGGAGAAGCAGATGAAAAAGAGGAGGGGAAGAGGGCTGGAGAGAGGAAAAACTGGGCATATTTAAGACTGGAACAAGGACAGACAGGGAGTGACTTGGGGAAAGACAAAATAATTAAAGGAAAAAGTAAATAAGACCATTAAAACTAATAATTAAGGACAGGAAAATAGAAAAGGAATGGGAAAAGTTTGAGCGAAAGAGAACAAAGATCTTGCAGGTATCATTTGATGGATCTGTGTTACTATGATGCATTTAAAATTGTAAATTAATGATTTTTTGTACTTTGAAACTATTTTCTCCAGAGTTTTTTTTTCTTTTTTTATCCTTGCCTTTGGAGGACTCTCTAGGTGGTCTTGCACCCAGGTGGTAATGAGACCTAACTTTTCATAAACAGTTTTTATTTATGAAAAAAAATTTCACGCACATTTAGAAAAACTGAATTTTCATTTTAGTGTGGAATAGCTAGTCAAGGGAGGAAAGCACACACAGGCTAATCAGAAAGACTGGTCTAGTCTGGCAAGCAAAAGCAGGGGCTTGTTCTCTTCTTTCGTCCCCATTTTGCTGAATTATTTTATATCCCAAAGGATATTATTCCACTGAAGAGCCATACTGAGACCAATATTCCTGTTATGAATACGTCCTTCAAGGAATTTTCATGTTTACTCATGGAGTGAGAGCTCTAATTTTAGAAAAGCTTTCCCCCACCCATTCATTTCAATTGGAGTTTTATGTAAGGAAATAAAAGTTTTTTGTTATAGTCGAAGGGTTAGGAGATGGTTGGAGGAAGGAAATGGTCACGCGTGACTGCTAAGTGATGTCACTCTCCTCGAGCGTTCAGCAGAGCAGTCCTTTTCGGGAGAAACAGTTTATGAGTTGCACCATGTTTTCACTGGACTAGAGCCTTGCCATTTGTAATATCCAGCTATGGTCTTTGATTCTGAGGTCTAGTGCCTTGGTGGGTTTTAGTGGAGTCCATTAGGCTACTTACGTAGGCTTTAAGAGCATTTCAGTCTTAGCCACATAATTATAATGTGCTTTGTCATCTGGCTGGCCTCAAGAGAGTAGTTATGTGAGTCATGTGAATTAGAACCTGATATTTCATAGTATCATTGGTGGTTTCCAAAACAAATTTTGCTCTCTCTCTTTCTCTCTCTCCTCTTTCTCTCTTTAAAAACACTGTCAACTGTTTTCTGTTTTCCTGAAGTGAAGGAGATAAAGCCATCTGTCATCCCCCTCTCAGTGCTCATTCTGCATGGGGAAACCATTGCACAACATGGTAGAGGAATGAAAATGTCATCTAGGCCTGTGGCGTGCCTTTGTGTAATGGTTAAATGTAATACAATGCCATTTTATTGCTTACTTAGCATTTATTTAACTATTTATAAAATTATAGCCTTGGTCAAATGATTTCTGATTTAATAACAGGTATGGTATTATAAATTTTTAAAACCTTACTTAAAATAATTACACTGCTGTAAAAATATCCTTTCTTTCCCCAGCAAACAAAATACATGAAATGTGCATCCAAGAATCTGAAAGTAACAAAATGGGGCACTCAAAATTTAGCTTTAGCTAAAAAATAAAAATATTTTCATTGGTAATTTTAAGCTGCAAAACAAATCTTTTTCCTCAAAGATTTTCATTGCCTCGTTTCCCTTTCCAAAATAAATCAAACCCTATTCTCAAAAGCCCAGACCCATCCGGTCAGTCAGATGCATGGCTGACCAACACAGAAAACAGGCTTGATTTAATGCAGGAATAATAAAGTAGTGGAAGATAAAATGTAGTGCTCTACATTTAATGTGTCCACATCTAAACCTGCCCAAATGTGACATTCTGAATGGGAGAAAAGCACTAAGATTTTCTGTTCTACCTTCCATACACACTTCCTTATGCATATCCTACAAAAAAGGGTGCAATACTTCCTCTGGGATCTCTAAAGTATTTCTTTTAGTCCACTGCCAAGACAGACTGTCATGAAGGTTCCCAAGGTGGTTATTTTGTAATAATTTTCATAAGGACAGGAATTGCAGTTGTGGACAGGCAGTGAGTTGACCACTGGTTGAAAACATACCTAAATATGAAAGATGAGCCTCTATATCAGTGACTGAGCAAAGCAATCCTTTGATTCAGTGTACTTAGGTTTTTTCTGTGGCAATTAAATTGAGCTCTTTTGTAGCAGTTCATCTTAAAGTGACTGTAAGTTTATCTAAAACATAACTTGTGGTATTTCTGGGCTGAGATAATCAAACGGGGGTGAAATATGGCCCAACCTGTTGTTTTCTTTCCCCCACCCAAATGTTATAGTATAATATCCACAGTGCCTTAAATAACATTTGCTAATTAAGTATTCAATTTCTAGATGTTTGTGCCAAATTCTTGTATGCAAAAATAATTTGTTGTCAGAGGTAGTTTTGTAAAGTTTGTTACACGTACACTGTTATTTTTTCAGTTCACACAGTTATTTCTGTGTTCCTATTTAAACCTTAGTAAGACTGGTTTAATTTGATGTGTTTTGCCTCTCGGTTAAGGCAGGCTAATGTTTCATACATTCAATTTTATGGCAGTTTGGCCATTCTAGCTTGATCGTTTTTTACTGTGTGTTCATAATCACTGTTCCCTTCTTGCCTGTGAAAGTAGCTTGCTTGTGCATCACAAGTGCTGTACTATTTTTAGAGGGGGGAGGTAAGAGATCATTTGAGAAAACAGAAGAAGAAAGAGACCAAGCTTCATTTTTACATATTAATAATGTTCTGTTTTTAGCAGTTAATGTTTGCTTCTAAGGACACATAAATCATCACTCTCTTTTTCAGAAAACTTTCTTAACAGGCAGCAGGTTTGGAGGCATGATCTTGTTCCAGGAAACCTGACCCCAGAACATGACATTAGACATTCTTGAGCAGCCACGCGGCATCATTAATAAACCCTTTGTTTGGCTACTGTGTGCAGATAGAGGATGTTATTTGCCATTCACCACTTGCAAATGGCCAGATCCTCAAAGAGGCTTAATCACCTTAAAATTAGGTGGCTAGTTCCTGATATAGAAACCAAAATCCTGTAAGTGCCTGTGCTACCTATGTTGTACATGGAGGACAAACAGACATCCCAGAAAGGAACTTGAGATAACCAATGCAGCAAGCAAGAAGCTGCTTAAATTAAGCACACCTATGTTCAGAATTACCAATGAGAACAGTGTGCCTGGACAGAACATCATGCTAGCACACCTACTCATGACACTGTAGTAAAAACTGGATTAGGTATCCAGTGAGCTGTAAAGTTACTTTTTTTGCAGTTTCCTTTCCCCTCCCCTTGATATCCTCTCTTCCCCTCGATATCCTCTCATACTTGGGGACAGTGCACTGTAGCAAATGCAACAATCAGCAATGGGCTGGAAAGGGGAGAAAGATCTCCTTAGGCTACTGTATCTGGTGGAGCTCTCCCATCTTCCTACCCGGATCTCTGCTGTCCCTGCAGGAGATGAAGAGCCTCCAAGAAAGGAAGAGAGAAACCATCTGGAGTGGGAAAGATTAGAGCCAGCACAAGATAAGTTGATTCTGCTCAGTAGTCAAGCAGGGAAATACATAATATGCAGATGTTAAAAAATGCTGAGCATAGGAATGCGTCTTAAATCTGCCATTTACTGCTGGAACTGGTACATCCATCTGGTTGGCAATCACAGCCAGTAACTACCTTTTCCAGGTAGGCATCATATACTATTATGCTTCTTCCCTTTCTAGTCACTACTATAGCGATCAGAAAATAAAAGACTCATTCAAATTTCTCCTTCCAACATGAACCTATATGACGAGCGAGTGACACTATATCACTCAGTTTCTAAAAGGGTGCCCTCATGACCGTTCTCAGAGCATTCTAGGAGGGGGAAACTCTTTCCTTATGTTGAAGCTGAAAATAAGGCAAGACAAATTACACCCTTTCTGGAACAAAAAAGGGACTCACTCTGTTGTCTGCTGATTAAATCACTCACTTGGATAACTGTATTTTATTCAAACAATATTAGGAAGACATAAATTAAAAATCTAAGGCACTTCAGGAGTTCTAATACCTCTAGGGTTATGAAGTTGTGTAGCACTGCAGTTGCAGAGTTGTGCTTATAAACCCACATTAGGCATTTGTGTTCTTCCTTCTAGTGAAATAGCCAGCTCAGCAGGAGGTTTTGCTGTTTTATTAAGAACAAGGAAAAACACTTTGACTGGAGATCCAGTCCTACACTGTTGGAAACAGCAGCTCCTACCAATGCTCCTCTAAGCAGCAGCTTTCAGGAAAGACCCAAACGACCTATCAGTGACTGCCCATGAGGAGACATGAGGAGCCAAGGTGTTTGTATGTGACATTTCGTGGGCCTTAGGCTTGCTGGAAGCACCCTGGAGCATTGTCCAGATGATACCAGGAAAGGAGAGAGAGGGTATAAACTCTTGAGAGTTTGTGATTAGTGAACCCAACCAAAACTTGGTGTTGTTCAAATGCTAAGCAGAATAGTTGTTTTGTTGCCTGCGGGGCTCATCTTTGATATATAATCCAGATCCCCAAATTTTATTCAGTTCTGATTCCTAATTTCCTTCTAGCTCAAACTCCCGTAAATGAAAATTAGTGAATCAGATTTAATGTGAGTGAATACAATTACTATACTTGTTCCTTTGACTGTACAAATACTATTTATTTCTGCTTCATGGTCCATTCTACATAGCTCCCTATAACTTCCTTGTTTCTGATTTAGACTGTGCCTTTATCAAATCTGCCTGCCATATAAAAATGTGACTTTTCAGTGGGCCTCATCCAAATGGCACTGAAGTCAATGGGTTCATGAAAGGTTCAGAGCCAATTATCACTACTAGTACTTCAAACCATGTTATTTTTATGCAGTATGTTCTGCTTTTTTAGTGGCATTCTCATTTGCCACTATTAAAAGCTCCATCACAGCACAGTGAAATATATTTAGTATTCAGATTTTGGTCTTCCTTTTTATAAATAAGGTTTTTTAATAGCATTCCTTATCTTGCCAGGATGGTATGTGAATCCAGTTAGTCTAATGATAAATTACTAAGCATAAATGGAACTTTAGTTCTCTATGTCAATGAGTAATGTGTTGCTGCTTAAATAAGTATTACTGTGAAATGTATCCTTGATTTACTGAGTCTGTATTAAAATAGATGACTAGCGTTTTTTCTAACAGTGTAAAAAAATGTCCAATCCATCCTCTTGTATGGCATGTGGGAAACTGGCAGGCAACAGCATATATATTTAAGATTGTTTGGTTCATCTTCAGTACTAGACTTCATTTTTTTTTGAAACAGAATCCTAAAAAAAGTGTTTAAACTTCATAAAATCAGTAAAGTGAATTCTATCATGTAATATTTTTTCTCTTATTCCTTGCATTTAAATGTAAGAACATTATCTCTGGAATGTCTTGTTTTGGGTTGCTATTGAAGCTCCTTATTCATCTTTGTACTCTTCAGCTCCCATCTATTACAAACCATCATTCAAAAAATTCTGCACTTAATAAATTAAATAAATGAACTGTACTTCTCTCTATTCCATTTGACAGGAAGAGCCCAAATAAGCCCATCTACTGCGCAGCCCTTCAGGACTTCTCCACATTACTAATATACCATAATAGCTTCAAAGTTTATGGGAAATAGTGGGACAAATAAATAGTAGCTCTGCATGGCACAACACCAGACAGATACCGCGGTAGATGCTAGTACTGCAGCCCTCTAGCATTAGCTGATGTGAGCAAAATCAGTGCCAGAAACAGCAAAGATCAGGGAACATCCAGACTCTGACTCTGCCCAGAGACCTGAGATCTTGCAACACTGAACCTGGATTTGCCTGTAGATCCTTGAGCTCCCACTAAACTCTTCCGCTTTTAAGCGAATAGAAATATTACCAGTTCAAAGATGTGGCATTTTAGAAACACTTTCATCCTTTTTCCTAAGTTTTCTGCAAAAGAGAAAGCTATAAACCCCAAAACATTTTAATCTGCTTACTAGCCTTTAATTACACTAACTGCCAATAAGTTCTATTATGAGTCCAAAGAAAATACTGGCTGTTGTGTATTTTTTTAAATATGATTGATGAAACATATTTGTGTAACATTAGGTCATATTTTTCAGAGTCTAACTTTTCAGTTGGCAACTACACCATTAATTAGCAATATTGCTGATAACCTCTATTTTATATAACCAACAAGCTGTTTTTCCATACTAGCTGGCAGTGGAAAACAAGAAAATGGTATTTCCATGGTGCCACAAGTCTGGAGTTGGAATAATCAGAGAAATACACTCTATGAAGTTCTCTGGGACTGCTATCTATAAAACCTCCTTTATGTCTTGACAGGTTTTATTTTCTTAGGTGTTCTTGTTGTGGCTTCTTCACTTTTCACAGTCTTGCACTATACCCTTTAATGTTACATCTCTGTTTTGAATGCTGAGTTTGCAGTCAGGCTGGTAGCATATTCCTGAGGTTACACAATATTTCCTATTGTAATACCCTGTTTTTGGTTTCTCGTAACTTTTCCATCTGTCTATTTTTCAAAGAATCATTATGGGATAAAGAGTATATTTCTGCCCATGTCAGAAATGCATGCCATCTTTTATTTTATATGCTGTAGTGTCTTCTGAAATTTGGAGCTAGGATATGAAGTTTCTCAAAGGGTAAATTTTGTATCAGGAGCTTATCTTTTGCTGTCATTATGAAAATCCACATTTGGTCAAGTGACATCCCTTTGAAATGCTGCAGTTTGAAAACAGTCGAAACTGCTTTGAGCTCACCAGTTAAAGTCTCCAGAGCTGAGGCTTATTCCTGTCCAAGCTCCTTGAGCACACTGAAAGACCTCACAGCTCCCAGTGTGCATATGCTGTTTGACAGCATAGGCATATTTTTAGTCATATTTTTAGTCATTCTGCACTGCATTTCCAAATCTGAAACATGGGAAAAATACAAAGTCCACGCCTCAGTGGGGTTGTGTGAACTCGGTTGCAAATGTTTGTGAAGCACTTAAACGCTGCAGTGATTGTAAAAGGTCTCTTGAAGATGTGAATAATTCTGCCCTTACATGAAGATTGGATCAGCGGAAAAGAAAGACGTCTTGTGCCATACACTGAATAATGGAGAGAAAGCAAAATAGTGTGTAGCTACTCGTTAATTGAGTACAGTCAGGGTTTTTTGCACTGAGAAGACCTGTGGGAAGGAAAAAAGGACATAAGCACGTGATGAAAGATGGCATCCCAGGGCACATGCAACAGCACGTTGCCTGAAAGTTGTGTGGGCAAGTTTAAGTCATGCATTTTCTAACTCCTGAGTTCTCAGTAATAGTCTTTAACCTAATCTCTGTTATGTACCTCATAACTGACAGATGAAGAAGGATGTCTTTGTGGTTAAGGTGCTCACCTAGGACTCGGGCACAGAGGGCTCATTTCTGGATTCCACCACATCTTCTTGTATCAACCTGGGCAAATTACTGGGTCTGATTGGGTCATGTTTACAAAGGTCTTTTGTTAAGCTCTTACCATCTTTTGAAATCAAGGGGAGTTAGGCATTAAGGCCTGTCTCTTTAAATTGCAGAAACCAAATCTTTAAAATGACCATAATAAAAAACTCAGTTTATTTGCCCATTATCTATCACATCTATTCAATGTTTCTCTTTCTGAAACTTTTTAGGAACTTCTTGTCTCTTTCTCAGTATTTGTCAGTCTCAGCTGAGGCCTCTACTTGTCATTTTAAGAGAAATAATGACGTGGTAGGCTCTTTCTGAAGCTTTCTGAAACTAAACAAAGCTTTTCTTCTTTTTTTTCTGATGGCTGTGGCTGTTAGAGTTCTTCTCTAAGCAAACTCCTTAGCACTGCATCTCTGCTTAGAAGGGTTAAAAGCCATGTGAGAACAAAAAGCCGATCTTTTTATCTCGAGATATATTTAAGAGGTTTGAAGTAAATTAGACATGCAGTCATTAATGGGTCAGTGAAGTTCCCTGAGAGGCAAAATGTGATCAGGACATTAGCAAGAGGCTGCCAGGTCCAGCTCCGAACCCATGGGAACCTGCCTTCCCTGGAGTGAGGGGTAGCGAGGTACCAGGCGGGATATCGTAGGAGACTCAGATGACACCAGGAGCCTATGTTTAGGCAACCAAATTGAGTTCTATACTTCTAAGATAAGACCAAAAGCATTTGATAGTGCCTGGGTTTGTGCATTTTGATTGAAACATTTACAAAGGCAGTGCTCTCATTGCATTTTATCAAAAAATGCAACAAAATTCTAATAAATCATGAAAAGAAAGGCAATATTCAATATTTATTTTCATGTATTAGGTTTCTTATTTAGTATTATAGTAGAAACTAATGGAAGTATCAATAACTATCATCAAATAATAGACAGTTCTTACAAGCTCTAAGTGTAGCATTGTATTTTCTCCAAAGATTATGTATCATTCTAACAGCAGAAAGATGTGTTGAATTCCTGCATGTATTCTTGTCAATGTGAGGTACATTTTAAGAAGATTAAAAATATCTAGTCATCCTAAATCATGCCCAAGTGCAAGAAACCACATTAGCATAAGCATCACTAAGTAATTGGCATATTTCTCAAGGTTTAAGGCATGAATTGAGTACCATACTAATGTACAACTTGCTGAGGCTTCATGATCTAACAGTAAACATAGATTTAAAACTTTTTCTCAGTGTGTATCTCTTTGTACAGGTGCAAAATTCTTTTGTTTGTGAAAAACCTTTAGGAAACTATTGCAATTCCAAGAAAAATGGTTTATTATACCTCTCAAATTTAAGGCTGGAGACTTAAATGAAGGAAAAGTTTCTCCTGGGTTATTGACTGTTTTTCTAATGCTTTTCCCCACCACAAACCCCCAGCAAATTCCAACTTCTGAAATTCAAATTGTAAGAATTAGAACAGGCAGAAAACAGGACCAGAGGCAAAAATTGTTATGCAGAGATCTGTCATACACTATCTGACTTAAAGCCAAATTCTCCAGTAATTTTGGGTTATACTTAGAAATCAGACTTCTGATGCATCAGAAAGATACTTGTGCAACTTGCAGCACAATGGTTACTTTGGGGAATATTTTATATGTAAATTCTTCTCCTTAAGCAATGGTATTAAATAATTGAACAAAGAGATGGAGTTACGTTTTGATTAAGATAGCCAGTCTTCTTCTGACAGATTTCAAGACGTGTAGTCTGATAGATGACATTGTAACAAATATATCTGCATTTCTCTTAGACCGTCAGAGGAATTTGGTGCCCTTGCTTTCAGCTGCGTGACATTTTCATGAACCACTATTTATTTTCTTTGTCTCAGGTTTTTTTGCTGAACTCATTTTACAAATGGTTCTTTATTCTTCTTCAGGTGCACCGTTTGTTTTTGTAAGAAGCACGGCCAGGAAACCACCGTTAGGTTTCCTGGCGAGGCTGAGCCAGCGCCGGCTGTAGCCTGGCTGCAGGCAGGATGCTGTGCTGCAGGACGAAGGTGGCGTGTGGCCTTGCCACAGCTGCCCAGCGCCAAGCTCGCGCTGGCGCTCTTCTAGCCTCTGCGCTTGGGCTGAGCTTTGCAGCACAGGATGTAAAATAAGTATTTTGGTCTACTATGAAAGCAGTGCCTGCATGTTTAAAATGATGGGGGAATTACCCGTGGATTTGCTGGTGTCTCTGGTTTTGTTAAATGTTCTTTCAACTTTCGGACAAAATGTCTTTTTGATCAGCTCAGAGGAGAATGCGACCTCCATCTTTTGCTGCTTTGATTTTCTTTTCAGTGACTAAGACACATGTTCAAGATGCAGCTTGTGCCAAGAAGGCCTTTGCTTGAATCCTACAAAAGCAGAGTAGTCCTAAGCGATGCAACCATATTTTAAAAGCAGTAGACCCTTTTCAAAATAGTGAGAAGGCAGAAGTGCAAAGATGCACCTATGACAAGGAAAGCTGATACATGCAGTGCATCTCCATGACTTAGAACATAAGCAAACAAGGGAAGTTTAACCCTGAGGTTCCGGTGCAGAGGAATCTACTTCTAAATCCATAATGTTGTATTTCTATTGCAGAAGTATTGTTTTATTATGATTTTATTGTAAAAAAAATTAAAAATTTGAAATAAATTTGAAATAGGATACCTTTTTCAGGAGGTACATAATATGGAAAATAAAATGATTCATAGGAAGAGAGAAATAGATAAACAGCCATTCTTGGTTATCTGTCATGTATACCATATAAAATGTTTTCTTGCATAACAGTCGTAGCAGTGCTGTGAGTTAGAGGACAAAGAAATATTATGTCATATCTTATCCTTGATTTTTAGTATACAGTTCAGCACTGATGACAAGAGTTCTCTTTTTTTAAATAGACACACTTTGTTATTCATAGACTGTATATTGCGGCAACAGAGCAGTGTAATTCATTGATAAGAAGGAAAAAAAAAGTTTCTGATGACAGCAATTCCTCCGTTGCTTCATTTGGGAAAGAGCAGCAGGAGGATCGCGTTGGCTAGCCAGTGGTGCGGTCCTGTTGACTCCTGTTGGCTGTGTGAGAGCAGGATCACGCCTCTCTGCCTGACTCTTTTCTGTTGTGACCTGACGGTGCTGAGACATCCCTTGCAAGCCCTTTTGAGGCTTTCTCATGCTGTAAACTTCCCAATATACCTCCTCCTTGCGCATTCACTTCCTGCTTTATGCAAGTAGCTTTTGGAGAACATGGGCAGAAAGGAGGGCTGCCAGCACAAACAACAGGGTGCCTTTTGTCTTTTGGGGCACAGCTCTTGACGGGGGGCAGCAGGGAGGCACGCGATGCTGAGAGATCCTGGGTTTTGGGGAGAGAACATGCCTCTGTGGTCCCCTGGTGCGAAGGGGGGCAATGCAGGTTCTCTTTCCCTTGATCTTCAGGACAGTCCAGCCCACCTGGGTCCTGCGATAGACCCCTGGTTTTCCACTGGGATGGCTCAGCCACCGGCGTCACCCCTGCCCCTTTTTGAAGCACCCAAGAGTGAAGGAAGCTGAGGAAGCAGCCTCTGGCATCAGCAAGCACGCGAGGACTCTGTGCCCATGCAGATCCTCAGCAGGGAGAGGATGAGTGGGAGGAGGGCACGAAGAGCTCTTTTCCCATACATCTCCACCCAAAGGGCAGGAGCACTTTGGCCTGACGTTTCTGAATACCTCGCTGAAATGCTGTTTTAGATATTCTAGAAACGAAGAGGCCCAGACTTGCTCCCAAAAAAATCAAGGGCAAATCCCTACCTATGATAAAAGGAAAAATAGCAATCCTGAAACAGGTGGCCATTTTGATTTCCCAGACAAAACTAAAGGTGCAAACTGCATTTGACAGTTTTTCAACTAAAACTAATATTCACTTCAGCTTATGTCTGAATTATTCAGAATGTGATAACATTCCTTTGCTCTATTGTATTCAGTCAACCAGGATCCCTGCAAAATATTTATTTTGGATAGTCCATATATCCAATTCCTCTTTTTATCAATAGAACAATATTTATGGAGGTCAGGCTGCCAACTTTGCCAGACAGACACCCTTTGCATTCAAATGAAAACATGATTCATCAGAGGATCAGGATTTCAGCTGCAAATTAAACTTTTCTTTGATAGGCTGAAAGATACAAGTCAGTAAAGGAAAGTTCTTGATAGCTGGAAAGGAATGTATACTTTGGGGCTGCCAATATTTAGTTCTGATCACTAATATCTTAACTGATGGAAGAGGTTTTCTTTGCTTTATCTAATTATATCCTAGGGGCAATATTTGAAAGAAATTGAAAGATAGTTATAACCACTTGTGCTTTGTAAATGTCTCGGCGTATTTTTGTTAGCTCTTTTAGACCACAAATACCTTTTAATGTGCTTGTGCAGCACATAGCACAAAAGTGCTCTCATCCAAATTTCGAGCTCCCCAGATAGCACATATAATTAGTATTAAGAATAACAAGAACTATAATAACAACAACAACAAAAGCAGTGATAAAGTTACAGACTTGTGGCTTGTTATCTTTCACTGCACAAGCCTAGCACACATATAAAACTAGACTTATTCTAATAGCCATACTGTCCAACACAACAGGAAGAAAGTTTTATGCTGGGAAAAGATATAGTAAGATTTAGTGATCCTTGTTTTTCAGAGCTGTTGCTCCTGAACTTTATTGCAGATATCCCACAAAGTTATTTCTAGTCTTTACCTACGTAGTGCCTTAAAAATATGCAATGTATTTTTCATCATGTACCCTTTTCATAATAATTAAACATCACAACCCTACCTTGCAACTAATTGCAATGGTCTTGTTATTTTGGGGTTTGCCCGATTATGATTACTAATGATCATTAGTAATAATAACAGTCTTCTACTCTTTTATCATGCCTTACATCTGTGGGACTCTATGTTAAGCATTGCTGTGTTCATTGCACCAGTGCTTACACTGAGTCACAGGGGTTAATTAACTTATTAAAGATCTCAAAGCATGTCAGTGGCAAAATCAGGAATAACAACAGTCAGGCCTGAGCTCTGCCTTCCCTGGACTTGACATGTTGGCAGGTCTAACTAAAGGGTTAGCCAGACTGCGCTAAAGGCTGATAATTGCTAAAAGCTGGACTTATTTAGGAGAGGTTTATTTGTGTGGGAAAGGAAGGAGGGAGTAATTTCATTGCTCAAATGAAGCTGAACGTGGAACCAATGGAAAGAAAAGCACCTGCATATCTGAATCACACTGCCTGAAGGCAGTGGGTGTTGTAGATGATTGGTAGGATTTAAGGGATCTCAGAAGGTTGCATTTGCTAAACCATGTCAAAGGTTATGTAAATGAAATGCAAAGTTGCCAAATAGTGCAAAATCAGACCCAGTGATATTTTATTAATTGCACTGATCTGCTTTATAGAGAGTGTAGGATAGAACAGCTCTTAATACGCACACTATCAAAAAACCATGTTAATCTAACTCCTGCCTCAGGTGAGACTGTAACTTTTGGACCGTGTCTTAGCAGTGAATGACTGCTTGGTCAAATACACAGCTTGATAAATTACAATGTTGCAGAGATCAAGAAAACTAGGAAATGTTAAAATCTGATTGCTGTAGAAAAAGATATTTTCTGTGTCTCTTCCCTTCTCTACCACCTTCCTGCTGTTTTACTTTAACAGTAGAGCCTTTGACAGAAGCTGTTAATACTGCTTCAGATTCTCATGGGATGGAGACTGGCATCAGTGAATTTAAATTGGTATTTTATGCTGATGGTACATTAATATGTATGACCTACCAGGAACTTCAGCTTTTATTACAGTTTGGATCATTACTAATTTTGGCAAATTTTCTGGTTTTAAAATGAGCTATAATAAATTTGAAGCCATGTTTCTGCATAGACCAGATAACACGCTTGCCCCCAGAGTTTTGCATTTAAGCAGATATACTAAGTTCTCCCAGACCTCAGCTTATGTATTCCCTGCTTCTATTTAAAAAAGAAAATCCTTATAGCAAAATATCAGGTTAATATAAAACAGTTTGCAGTGCCTTGATCCATTTTAAAACATAACCAAGGGCCAAATCCAGCTTATCTCACTTGGTGGAGAGCCCCTTAAAAGTTAATAGCAGACTCTTATATTGAATTGCATGTTATTGATCTGATTCTTCTGTGATACTAGCAGAACCTGATGCAGCCACTATACAGCTGGAGGGTGATGGGAGGCAACACCATAAAATACATCTGTGTGTACTAAATGGGACACTACTCCCATGTATGAAGAAGAAAGCACACTCATCCCTTCTAAAAACAGAACTGATTTTGAGCACTCTTACCTCCTGTTGACGTCACTGTCTGAATGCTCAGCATTGCTGAAACTCAAACTTCTTTCCTGAAAACCCCTACAGATTAAAAAAAAAAAAAGTGATGAAACAATACAGCAGTAGGAGCTGTATTAATGCTTTAACAAAATACACCATAACAAGACTATCAGGCTGTGCATGTCAGTGCACAGTAGGAGGAGGTAGTCATTAGAAAGTTTCGTACACCAGAATTAATGTTTGTGAATCTGTGATGATAGCTAGCTTAGGAACAGGTAGATTTAACTTGTCCAAATTTGTTTTACTGGTGTCGTCTTTGATCTTACAGGTTAGAGTCTCTCACAAAAGAATGAGTAGACATTGTTGGTCCAATTCAAAA
This sequence comes from Apteryx rowi, assembly GCF_003343035.1. NCBI lineage: Eukaryota > Metazoa > Chordata > Aves > Apterygiformes > Apterygidae > Apteryx > Apteryx rowi. Next base: position 611,163 of record NW_020448285.1, read on the forward strand.
TATAAAAAAAGTTTGCAGGCATCAGAAGATTAATTCCTTTTCTTTTCTATTTTGGCCTTATTAGGATGAGAGCTTTTAAATCATGAAGAAAAAAATTACCAATTTGGCACTTTTGGCATTTCCAGAAACAGGAGAAAGTGACATTTTTTGTGACTGTTCTCCCAGGAGATGTTCAGCTGGACTACACTCCCCCCAACACAGTCACAATTTCAGCTCTTTATCTGTACAAATTTGTCAGTTGTATTAAACCCACTTCTTGGTTTGGTCTCCTGAGAAAATGAGGTGTGGCGTTGGCCATCTCCATGCACACATGCTCACACGTGTGCACGTCAATTTGTGTCTTTTCCTTTATTCCGTTTGAGCTCTTGGTTCCTATTGACCAAATCTGACAAATGTGTGGGAGACAGAAAGAGCCTAGAAGTTGAATAAAAAGTGGCAAACCCCTGGAGAAGAGACCCCTTCCTGGGCTCTTCCCACTGAAGGATATTGCAACGTGAACTCCACCTTTACTGGACATCACATATCCAGCCACCAGGCATAACTCACAGGAAAACCACCTTTGTTAGTTCTGCCGAGGTCTTCTGGCTAATTTGGACATGGCGTCTATGGACTAGGGTACCAGGAGGTTCCCACGCTTTCCTCTGAGAGCTCCCCATGCAGACTCACGTGTGGCCTTCCCCTCACCTAGGGATGCTGGGGAGGGGAGAGTAAAGAAAGCAGCGGAGTTGCCGAGACTGACTGATTTAAGATGATGATGATTTTATTTTTATTCCTGGAACAATTATATGTATTTTTTAATTTAGGCACACTAATAAGTAATTTGTGAAACTAGAGCTTTGGGAAAATAGGACTTGGAGGAAAAATAAGGCAAAATAAATCAAGAGCTGGAAAAATTACAAAATCTAAAAGTGTACTTTCTCACTGCTCATAATGACTGCCTCTATATCATGCTGATGTTTCAACTTTACTACCATAAATTGCCTATGTTCAATTTCATGATTTTCCATATTATTTCTACCATCAAATGCAAGGAAGTGCAATTAATGGTTTAAATCTCTAATGGAGAAAGTGAAGTATGTCTAGTAATCATGTCTTCTTGAATACTAAAATATTCCATTAAATGTGGAAATCTTTCTTTTTTTTAATAGTGCATTATTTGTGTTAACAAGCTGGGTCTTAAGGGGACTGGCCTTGGGGTCAATTGAATATTTGGAGTGAATATCTCACATTTCATATGTGGGCAACACTGACAGAGTAAAATGTTCCTTGATCATTTTTGTTTAATCTGTTTTAAAAGGATGTGGAGACAACAGACCTAGTGGTTGAACCGGATGTTCCGAACCCGGGATTTTCAAGGTGCGTTAAGAACAGTGAGTGTAACCAACAAATAGATGACATGAAAGGAGCAGAAGCATATTCTGATATGCTCATCTTAAAACCCATATGAACACTGGAATAATAGTTTTTCATTTCCACTTTGTGTCTATTGTTTGCATGTTTCCAAACTGTTTTCTTGTTCTGTATCTGTTAGGAGACTACGAACACTGAAATAGTGCACAGATTCATGTATTCTCATGCACTTATTGTAATTATATTTTAGCAACCTTTCTAAAATGGTTTCTTTCATTTTTGTCTTGTTTTCTTTAACTTACTAACAGCTTTCTCCAGTCCATGTCAGGTTAAAATGAATAAAGTAATCATAATTCTCTTCACACATTTCTCGGGCTGCTTGCCTGGCTGAGACTAAGGCCAGCCACATTCTGGTGGCAATGATATTTAAATTTAATTTCAAAGGCTTAAACTCAAGGATTTACATAAGAGTTCTGAAAGTCCTACCACATAATTCCCACATCTTTTCTTTTTATTTTGTCATATTTCACTTTGAGCTTTTTATATATGTTTTTGAACGTAGTTCACTTTTTCTCCTTTACAGGTAGATGTGCAAGCTAATTCTACCAAATGGATAAGTAAAGGTGGTTTTCTAACCCCTGCACAATGTAACACTGGCAAGAGACACACAAGAACCAGAAAGGTGGTAACACCCTGCAGCATGTTTTTACTAATCTCAAAAGCTGTCAAAGCTTTCACTGAGTTGTGTTGAGTTTAGAAACTAAGTTTCTGCTTCTCTCTGAGTTCATGACACATCTGTTTTTACTAATGTTAGACAAGGTGGCTGTTTTTCCATCTTTGATTTTTAAGCTAATTTAGTGCTTGAAAAGGAAGCTCTAGGAACTGACACTGTGTGCAAATTTATTGGTTGACCAGGTACTGGCTATGCAAGGGCAATAGGACTTGACCCTCGTCTGGAGGGAGCATCTCTAGCTGCGGGAAGGTAATCCTTCCTGAAACATGTGAGGCTCTGTCAGGTCATCTGAGACTGGCAACAGTGAGCGGTTCTACTTAATGCCAGTAGTTGCTGTGGTTTTTTTTAATGTGAAAAATCATCCACTTAGATTTTTTCTTGAGCTAATGGATGCTAAAAGCATCTGATGCTGAAAGCTTTTGGTATCTGCATATCCTTAGGGAGTAGCTCTGTGCTGAGAGGAGGTGTCTGCAGCAGGTGAATGGATTGTGGGTTAGCTCTGCAAGGACAAATTTAGGACCTGGGACATCTGGGGCTTGCACTAGCTGGGTTGGGGGAGGGAGATTAACTAGAAAAGCCCAAGGCCAGACTCATATGTTCCTTTACATATATCCCCACTGCTAACTGCTCTTGCTTTGGCTGTGGCTGGACTCAGCGTTGCTGCTGGGGTTTGAAAGTGGGAGCGTGCAGCGCTGGGGTTCGGCAGCAAGCACACAAGCTGAAGCCAAGCTTTTTACCAGACGGTTGAGTGACAATCCAGCTGGGCTGCAGGAATGTGTTACAGGCCTGACAAATGTGAGAGGTTAACACACTGGCAGACCTGTTTTCTCTCAGTCTGGGTCTCATCTCTTCTTGTTCCTCCTTTCCTGTCATGGTAAAAATAATAGAAAAGTAGCCGAACAAGAAAAAAAAATAGAATTAAAAAAGCACTGTCTTAACCCTAGAAGAAGTGTATTGATCCTATGCATCAAGTGTGTAGTCTTCTCCTGCCTATTCTAGTGTGACTTGCGTTTAGAGATATAAAGAAATACATATTCTCATACACTCCTACAATCCAGACACTTGCATTCCCAATCTCTACTTACAAACTTGTTCCTGATCTATTTTCACACCCATCGTTACAGCAATCCATGTTTCTCCCCTTGGTTCATGATCCAGTGACTCCCCGTGCTCAGCGCTGGTCTCAGTCCACATCTGCTCACTTTACCTACGTGCTTCTTGGGTCAGAATGCTGTCCTCTGCTTTTCCTTTTGCTTTCCCTGTTTCAGTTATTGCCTGCTCTCACAGTTGGCTTTCCTGACAATCCAAAACTTCTCAGTGAAGGCCAGATAGGTCACACAGAACTGGACTTACAGTTTAGAAGAAGGTCTTGCCTTGTCAGTAGCCTTCTAAAGAGGAAGAGGGCAATCCCAGTGCCCTGCTCCATCACAGACTTCCAGTTTATATGTAAGTCATTTTGACCCAGACCCTAAAGAGGTCCTAACCCCTCATCTGTTAAGCAATGATCATAGTGCTTCCCTGTCTCACAGTGGTACACTGTTAAATTACTCTGTTAAGAACATATGATGGAAAAACCATCTTCCAGTATCTATACCTATCTATAGATTTCGTAACTCAGGACTTTGTATAAAGTATAGTACTCAGTACTTTGTATAGTACTCAGAAACAACTGCTTAGCTACTAGAAGTGTCTAAAGTCCATGGGATCCTTAATTTCCAATGGTCAAGTTCCCCAAATGCCTAACAGGCATGCTCAGAAGCATTTGGCCTTTATAGCACTGGGCAGTTTGACTCTTCGATCATGCACAATCTTGCCACTGCTTTTTCTTCCACCTTGTGCACGGCGCAGTCCTCAGGGGGTGAACTCAGAGCACATCATCTGGATTCGGCTTCACCAGAAACACTTGGGCGTGCTTTTACCCATGGCCTGTGTTGAAAGGGGCAGACTTTTCTTTTGGCTACTCTAAGGACTTGTGCCTTAACGTGCTGGCTTGGTTAGAGACATGCATCGTACGGGGACTTAAACTGAACGCTGTGAAGTCTACTGGGTAGCATTAGTAGTAAGTGAAGTGCAAAGTGCAAAGTAGCTATATGACTTGCTTAAGGACATTCAGTGGATAGAAGAGGCAGGTTGAAAATCCAGATCTCCCACTTTTAAGACTTGTTCTCATTTTTCCAGTGGTCCAAGTTGATCAGTGACACATTTGATGTCAAATATAACTAAATAGGGACTATGTTGTGTCTTTGTGCCAATGAACAATATAGATCACAACCATTTTCTCTGTGTAAACTACTTTACTGAATGTCTGCAGTTTTCTGGAAGTTTCTTTCCTTAACTGATGAATCAAAATAGTTGTTCAGGCTTCAGAACATAACTGTGAGCTTTCAGACTTCTTTTAGCTGCTCATCTTAAGTGCTCAATATGCTGCTGTGATAAACTGTAGTGCAGAAAAATTGCTTGCTGAGCTGAAAACAAGGAAAAAAATGCCTTCTGAGGTGTCTCTCTATAAGGAAACATGAATTATATGGATTCACTTAATGCTTATAATTTGTTCTCTAAAGTCCAATGGTATTCATTCTTTCTGAACTCCTGAGAATAACAAGTTTTAATAGCAAACATTCAGGTCTAAATTCTGCTCTCAGTTAAAGTGATGTAACTGAGTCCTCCTGGCTCTGATACAGTTACAGTTTTTTATTAGTGTGACTGGAAAAAGAATCTTCCTTTGAAATCCTACAGATGAATAATACTGTGAAATGATTATGAAAATGAGGGGGGGAAAGGTAAAAATATTTGCTTTATTCCCACATATGTGAGTTGAAAGTTCATGGGATTTTTCTTATGGACTTCAGTGGAACCAGAATTTCTCCTGAAGGCTCCCTATTTATTTGCAGGATTTCAGAGCAACAATTCTTATCTTGGGATTCTTTCATCAGAAGATTTGGAAACAGCTGTCTAGTTCACACTTTAAAATGCAGATCCTCTTAGGACGAGGCAAGAGCTATGTGCAGAAATAACCCTTGATTTTATCCTTGAACTAGTTCTTCCTCCCGTTTCTCTGATGACCATGACCAGACTTTCCATGTTGAAAAACAACCCCCTCAGCTACAGTTCCCCCCCAAATCCTTCCTCAAAGTGTGTGCGTGCACATGTGTGTGAGTGTCTATGTGTGTGTGACTAAGAAAGTAAGTGCATTCCTATTTTAAAGGACTTTTGTTGCTTTACGACATAGAGCAAAAGGGAAAGATGCTGGAAGATGTTGAATATGTACAGAGTTAAAAGAGACTGAAAGAGAGGCACATCTGTTATTAAGTTATTCGTAGATCTTGAAACCGGAACTATGGCTTGTCTTGGAGACAAGCCATTTCTGAACATTTATTTTCTCCATGACTGGGTGCAGTCCCAGTGCTAGAGTTGTACAGAGCTGTAGCAGCCATGGGCAATGTCATTGCTCTTCCTGTGCCTCTCCCTGTTTCACTAAATCTGCATTTTCCTCCTTTATTGTCATAGTGAAACCATGACCGGGATGGCTGTATGAAACCTGGAGGTTTAGATGAAATCTCAGAGGAGCGTACAAGGTTACAGTTGAGTGATCTCTTTGAGGACAATTTAGGGAAGTATGATGACTGTTTGTTTTATTTCCTGATTATATAGGAACTAATAAGACTAATAGGAATAATCCCATGTAAGCACATCAATAAAGTTTGTATTTATTTATCCACGTGTATCCATTACCATGGAGGTCCAATATGCACATAGCTGCTCTCTTTAGATGAGTTTTGTACATTTGTCTGTATTGCAGGTTCCTGCACTGAAAAATTACTTTTCATATAAACTCAGTCACCTATATTGTCCTGACATCTTTGCAAAGACAGATAATTTCTTACTCCAACGAAAACAGAAAAAAACGCAGAACTATTTCAAACCATTTTGCCAGTGCACTGATGTTCCATTAAGGATTATGCATGATCCAAAAAGAACATTTCTTTTATAAAAAGGATGCCTACAATGGGATTCCTAAACCTTCATTTAATTAAGCATCTAAATAAAAAAAAATCCTAGAAGCTCTGCAGCTCAAACCTGACTATATCATCCCTTTGGCTACATTTGTACTGTAAATAAAATGGGCCCGGGACCCCAGAGGAGCTCATGTTCTTACACTTAGACTCTTCGCCCCAAAGCAGAGTGGTCACATCCTAGTTAACTTTGAGGATTAATCCCTGCCACCGCTGAACCATGCCTGAGTGTTGTTTGGGAGGCTGCTCGCAGGCCTCGAGCAAAACCGTTACAAATGTCTCACCAACAGTTTAACAGAGTCAGAATCAGTTTAACAGACCACATGTTTGGGCCGACTCCTTTGCTCAGGTTAACTTATGAGCGTAGATGTTGCCACATCAGGAATGGTATTTGGACAGAAGAGAGGGTGTAAATAAATAATGAGTGCAAATAAATAGTCAAAAGCAAAAACACAGATGAGGAGAATACACTTTTAAAGTCATTTCCTATAACATTCAGAATGAGACTGATTTTATGAATAATGCAATTAAAATCAATGGAAATACCAGATGATTAAAAGTCATTAAGAATAGCATAATTATTTGCTCGGGATATTTTATTTCATGAGGTGACCTTTTCCTTCTTTGGGTGAGAGACGATGCAATTTTGATCTGCAATGAAATGTCGTATGATGTATTATATAGAGAGTTTCTTCCCCAAGCTGAGATGCTGTATGATGGTACAGTTTATTTGTTTATTTATGTTGCAGTTATGGTAATCCGACCGAAATTGTGGCTTTCTGTATGGCAAGTCAGAAATGGTAGGTTGCTGGTGCTACTCAGTACTATATCTGGGTCTATAGATGTTCTGTGAGGCATTGACAGTTGTTACAAAATTACTGTTAAACATTGCTGAGAAACTTTTGTTAAGCAAATTATGGGTAGATGTAACTGAGATCTTTGGTCCCAGATATGGTCCTAGGGGCAGGTAGGTGCAGGGTTTTCCTGCTTGCTTGAGGAGAAAGGGATGAATATTTCGCTCTGTTACATTGCCCCCACGTTGTCTTCCTAGCCATGGGAAGAACCAGCAGAGGGTTTCGAGAGCCTACCAGGCTTTGCTGAAGGCATGCTGCTAGGAGCCAGCGTGAGGCAGGAACTGCAGAACTGGCGAGGAGACACTGGCTCCAGAAAGTCCAGAAAATAGCTCATGATCTGGGCCTGTACAGGCCAAACCTGCAGGCCTCTCCCAAAGGGCCGGTGCCTGAAGGGGAAGGAGCCCACTGATGAACCCCCTGGAGTGCTCCAGCCGCTCCCTTCTGGGAGGTTTTCCACAAGGCTGGGGGGCAGCAATCTGGCCCTGTGTTTTCAATAGCGATGTTATGTGGGGAATGTGTTAGGGGTTTCATGTTTCAGTGTGTTGTGGGCTGTGCAGCAATGCAGGGGTAGAATCCAGAATGGTTATTGATCCTAACTATGCGTTTCCAGATTCTGCTGTGTTTTAGCTTTTCTTAAAATGAAAGTGTTGTTTATACATGTGTTGTTGTTTAAGGGAGCTCAACAAGCAATTTTGTTACCCTGACTGTACTTCTTTTTCATTTTTGGTGTGGCAAACGGGAGACCTTTAGTAGCAGGGACTTCAGCACAGCTTTCTGTGCACTCCTGCGTATCCCAAAAGAGCAGAGCAAAACAGAAGCAAGCCTTTCAGAGACCAGTTAAACACACATACGTGCGTGCACGTACATTATTTACCCTGCACGTGCACAACGGTAAAACAGCCTGAAGTGACTCACTGCCTTTCGGCCTTTCTGCCAACTTCCTACTCCCCCCCCCCGTCCAACCTCAAATAACCCGCAGGGCGCCCAGCGCCGCCGCCGGGACGCTGCCTGCGCGCGGGGGGCGGCAGCGCCCTCCCTGCGCGGCCGCTCGA